>NC_141911.1:26665689-26816896 GCF_057802395.1 Ceratotherium simum simum
AGCCAGGCTGCTAAGGCCACCCAGTGCATCTTTAGTCCCTGGCCCACACCAGGTCCAGCCAGCCCACAAAGGCACCCCAGATGCTGTGAGCCTGAGGACTTCCCTGGCCTATACCCACCCCAGCCCCAGCCAGCTTGCCAAGATACCCCAGATGCAACACACTGCTGGTCTTCCCTGGCCCATACCTACCTCAGCCCCAGCTGGCCTGCAAAAAGGCTCCCAGCATGCACAGCTGACACAGGGAGTGCTCCTACACAAGACCACTCTTTCAAGACCAGAAGAGGTAGCTATTTTGCCTAATTCATAGAAATAAACACAGAAAGACAAACAAAATGAAGAGACAAAAGAATATGTTCCAAACAAAAGAACAAGATAAAACCCCAGAAAAAACCCTTAATGAAACAGAGATAAGTAATCTACCTGATAAAGAGTTCAAGTAATGGTCATAAAGATGCTCACTGAACTCAGGAAAAGAATGGAGGAACACAGTGAGAACTTCAACAAAGAGTTAGAAAATATAAAAAAGAACCAATAAAAGCTGAAGAATACAATAACTGAAATGAAAAATATGCTAGACGGAATTAATAGCACATTAGATGATATAGAAGAAAGGATCAGTGATCTGAAAGGCAAAATAGTGGTAATCACCCAATTAGAACAGTAAAAACAGAAAAAAAAAGAATGAAAAATAATAAGGATAGTTTAAGGGAACTCTGGGACATCAAGCACACTAACATTCAAATTACAGCTGTCCCAGAAGGAGAAGAAAGAGAGAAAGGGACAGAAAACTTATTTGAAGAAATAATGGCTGAAAATTTCCCAAACTTGGGGAAAAAAACAGACATCCAAGTCCAGGAATCACCGAGAGTCCCAACAAGAAGAACTCAAAGAGAGTCATACCAAGACATATTATAATGGCAAAAGTTAAAGATAAAGAGAGAATCTTAAAGACAGCAAGAGAAAAAATATGAGTCACATACAAAGGAACCCCCATAAGACTATCAGCTGATTTTTTCAACAGAAACTTTGCAGTCCAGAGGGAGTGGCAGGATACATTTAAAGTGCTGAAAGGAAAAATACTTACAACCAAAAATACTCTACTGGGCAAGATTATCATTCAGAAATGAAGGAGAGATAAAGAGTTTCCTAGAAAAGTAATAACTAAAGGAGTTCATCACCGCTAAACCAGACTTACAAGAAATGTTAAAATGTCTTGTTTAAGAAGAAAAGAAAAGGCCATAACTAGAAATAAGAAAGAAAAAAATCTCACTGGTAAAGGAAAATATTTAATAAAGGCGAAGTATCAGCCACTTAAAAAACTAATATGAAGGTTAAAAGACAAAAGTAGTAAAATCAACTAAAACTATAATAAGCAGTTAAGGTATACACAAAATAAAAGGATATAAAATATGACATAAAAAACATAAAATGTGGAGGGGGGAGTAAAATGTAGTCCTTTTAGAATATGTTAAAACTTAAATGATTATTACCTGAAGACGAACTGATATATATATATATATATATAGGTTGATATATATGAACCTCATGATAACCACAAACCAAAAACCTACAATAGATGCACAAAAAATAAAGAGAAAAGAATCCAAACACAACACTAAAGAAAACCATCAAACCACAAGGGAAGAAACCAAGAGAAGATGAAAGGAACAAAGAACTACAAAACAACAAACAAAATAGTGGTAAGTACATATCTATCAATAATTGCTTTAAATGTAAATGGACTAAATGCTTCAATTAAAAGACATAGGATGGCTGACTGGATTAAAAAACAAGACCCATCTATACCGCCTACAAGAGACCCACTTCATATCTAAAGACACACACAGACTGAAAGTGAAGGAATGAAAAAAGATATTCCATGCAAATGGAAACAAAAAGAAAGCTGGAGTAGCAATACTCATATCAGACAAAGTAGACTTTAAAACAAAGACTGTAACAAAAGACAATGGTAAAGAAATCAATCCAAGAAGAAGATATAACATTTGTAAGTATTTATACACCCAACATAGGAGTACCTAAGTATCTAAAGCAAATATTAACAGACATAAAGGGAGAAATTGATAATACAACACAATGCAATATAATAATATGGGATAGTAATAGTAATACAATAATAGTATGGGATTTTAATACCCCAATTACATCAGGGGATAGATCATCCAGACAGAATATCAATAAGGAGACACTGGACTTAAATGACACATTAGACCAGATGGACTTAACAAATACATACAGAACATTCCATTTAAAAACTACAGAATACACATTCTTTTCAAGTGAACATTGAACATCTCCTGAATAGATTACATGTAGGGCCACAAAGCAAGTCTCACTAAATTTAAGAATATTGAAATCATATCAAGCATCTTTTCCAACCACAATAGTATGAAACTAGAAATCAATTAGAAGAAAACTGAAAAAAACACAAACACGTGGAGACCAAAAAACATGCTACTAAACAACCAATGGGTCAATGAAGAAATCAAAGAGGAAATCAAAAAATACCTTGAGACAAATGAAAATGGAAACAAAATGATCCAAAATCTATGGGATTCAGCAAAAGCAGTTCTAAGAGGGAATTTTATAGCAATATAGGACTACCTCAAGAAATAAGAAAAATCTCAAATAAATCTAACCTTACACCTAAAAGAACTAGAAAAATAAGAATAAACAAAGCCAAAAGTTAGTGAAAGGAAGGAAATAATAAAGATCAGAATGAAAATAAATGAAATAGAGACTAAAAAACATTAGCAAAGATCCATGAGACTAAAAGCTGGTTCTTTTAAAAGATAAAATCTATAAACTTTTAGCCAGACTCATCAGAAAAAGAAAGAAAGGCCCCAAGTAAATAAAATCGGAAATGAAAGAGAAGAAATTACAAGCCACACCAGAGAAATGCAAAAGATCATAAGAGACTATTATGAACAATTATATGCCAACAAATTGGAAAACCTAGAAAAAATGAATACGTTTCTAGAAACACACAACCTTCCAAGACTGAATCATGAAGAAATAAAAAATCTGAAGAAACCAATTACAAGTAATGAAATTGAATCAATAATTTAAAAACTCCCAACAAACAAAGTCCAGGACAAGAGAGCTTCACAGGTAAATTCTACCAAACATTTAAAGAAGAATAAATACCTATCCTCAATTTATTCCAAAAAATTGAAGAGGAAGGAATGCTTCCAAACTCATTTCATGAGGGCAACGTTACCCTCATATCAAAACCAAAGACACCACATAAAAAAAAATTACAGGCAAATAGCCTTGATTAACATAGATGCAAAAATCTTCAACAAAATATTAGCAAACCAAATTCAACAATACATTAAAAGGATCACACACCATGATCAAGTGGGATTTAGTCTAGGGATGTAAGGATGGTTCAGCATCCGAAAATCAATCAAGATGATGCATCACATTAATAAAGAGAAGGGTAAAAATTATAGGATCATCTCAACAGATGTAGAAAAAGCATTTGACAAAATTCAACATCCATTTATGATAAAAACTCTCAAGAAAATGGGTATAAAAGGAATGTACCTCAACATAACAAAGGCCATATATGACAAACCTCCAGCTAATATCATATGCAATGGTAAAAAGCTGAAGATTTTTCCTCAAAGATCAGGAACAAGACAAGGATGCCCACACTCAACACTTTTATTCAACCTAGTATTGGAATCTAGCCACAGCAATTAGGCAAGAAAAAGAAATGAAAAACATCTAAACTGGAAAGGAAGAAGTAAAACTGTTACTATTTGCAGTTGACATGATGTTATATATAGAAAACTCTAAAGACTCAACAAAAAACAACTATTAGAACTAATAAATATATTCAGTAAAGTTGCAGGATACAAAATTAACATACCTGTGTTTCTATACACTAATAATGAGCTATCAGAAAGAAAAATTAAGATAATCCTGTTTGTGATTGCATCAAAAAGAGTAAAATACCTAGGAATAAATTTAACCAAGGAGGTGAATGACCTGTACTCTGAAAACTATATTGAAAGAAATTGAAGATGACACAAATAAATGGAAAGATATACTATGCTCATGGATTGGAAGAATTAATGTTGTTAAAATGTCCATATTACCCAAAGCAATCTACATATTCAATGCAATCCCTATCAAAACACCAATGGCATTTTTCACAGAACTTGAAGAAAGAATCCTAAAATTTGTACTGAACCACCAAAGACACCAAATAACCAAAGCAATCTTGAGATAGAAGAACAAAACTGGAGGTTCATACTCACTGATTTCAAATCACACTACAAAACTATAGTAATCAAAACAGTATAGCACCGGCACAAAAACAGACACATAGATCAATAGAATAGAATAGAGAGGCCGGAAATAAACCCACACAAATGTGGTTAATTAATCTATGACAAAGGAGGCAAGAATGTACAATGGAGAAAAGACAGTCTCTTCAATAAATGCTTCTGGGAAAATTGAACAACTATATGAAAAAGAGTGAAACTGAATCACTATCTTACACTATACACAAAAAATAAATTCAAAATGGATTAAAGACTTGAATGTAAGACTGGAAACTGTAAAACTTATAGAAAAAAACATAGGCAGTGAGCTCTTAGGTATCAGTCTTAGCAATATTTTTTTGGACCAGTCTCCTCAGGCAAGAGCAACAAAAGCAAAAATAAATAAATGGGATTATACTGAACTAAAAAACTTTTTCACAGCAAAGGAAACTGTCAACAAAACAACAAGGCAACCTGCTGAATGAAAGAAGGTATTTGCAAATCATACATCTGATAAGAAGTTAATAACCAAAATATATAAAGAACTTACACGACTTAGTATCAAAAAAACAAACAACCTGATTATAAAATGGAAAGAGCACGTGAATAGATATTTTTCCAAAGAAGACAGACAGATGACCAACAGGCACATGCAAAGGTGATTGACATCACTTATCACCAGGGAAATGCAAATCAAAATTACAATGAGATATCACCTCACACCTAGTCAGAATGGCTATTATCAAAAACAAAAAATAACAAGTGTCGGCAGAGGAGATGGAGAAAAGGGAACCCTTGTACACTGTTGGTGGGAATGTAAATTGTCACAGCCACTTTGGAAAATAGTATAGAGGCTCCTCAAAAAATTAAAAATAGACCTACCATAGAATCCAGCAATTCCACTTCTGGGTATTTATCCAAAGAAAATGAAAACACTAATTCAAGGAGATATATACTCCATTATGTTCATTGCAGCATTATTTATAGTAGCCAAGATATAGAAGCAACCTAAGTGTCCATAGATAGATGAATGGATAAAGAAAAAAATATATATATATATATACACACACACACACAATGGAATATTACTTATCCATAAAAAAGAATCAAATCTTGCCATTTGTGACATGGAGGGACTTAGAAGGTATTATGCTAAGTGAAACGTCATACTCAAAAGGCAAATACTATATGATTTCACTTATATGTGGAATCTAAAAAA
This sequence comes from Ceratotherium simum simum, assembly GCF_057802395.1. NCBI lineage: Eukaryota > Metazoa > Chordata > Mammalia > Perissodactyla > Rhinocerotidae > Ceratotherium > Ceratotherium simum. The sequence continues at coordinate 26,671,201 of NC_141911.1, forward strand.
CAAACAAATGAACAAACAAAACAAAACAGAAACAGACTCATGGATACAAGACACTGGTGGTTACCAGAGCGGGGAGGGTGGGGGGTGGGCAAAATAGGTAAAGGGGATCAAGAGGTACAAACTTTCAGTTATAAAATTAATAAGTCATGGTGATGTAATGCACAGCATACGGAATATAGTCAATAATATTGTAATAACTTGCTTTGATGACAAATGGTAACTAGACTTATTGTGGCAATCATTTCATAGTACATATAAATATTGAATCGTTATAATGTACACCTGTGACTAATAGGATGTTGATAGTCAATTATACTTCAATAAAAATAAAACAGTGATTATTTATATTGATAGTATGTACTTTTGAGATGAAGTGGTGAAAATGGCACTTTATAATCTTCTTCCTAAAAACCCATATCCTCAGTCTAACCAAGAAAAAATGTCAGACAAACCCAATTTGAGGGATATTATACCAAGTACTTGATCAGTACTACCCAAAACCGCCAAGGTCATCAAAAGAAAGTCTGAGAAACAGTCTTCGCCAAGACAAGCTTTAAAAGATATGATGGGTAAATGTCATGTGGTATCTTGGATGGGATCCTGAAACAGAAAAAATGTCACTAAGGAAAACAAATGAAATCTGAATAAAGTGCAAGCTTTAGTTAATAATAATTTATCAGTTCATTAGTTGTAACGAATGCACCAGAGTAATGTAAGGTTTTAGTAGTAGGAGAAACGGGTTGTGGGGTATATGTAGCATCCTTGCAGCATTTTTTGTAAATCTAAAACCACTGTCAAATAAAAAGTTTGGTTTTTAGAAGAGTCCTGGGAAATAATCCTACAGTTGTACAAAGGGTGAAATCCCTTTTTATGTGGAAGCAATCACTATAAAATTGTTTATAATACATTTCCTTGAGCAGTCATTTCTACTTTTTTACAGATAAAACTAGAGAATATTTCAGAGCAATTTATGACTCATTTGCCAAGCATTTAAGCACCTAATATATTATCTATCTCTATTTCCACTACTGAGGATTGTAATAACACCAATAATAATAACTGATATTGAGTAAGTAGTAAAGATGAGGTAAGCGCTAGTTTTTGTACATTATCTTAATCATGGCAACAGAACAAGGTTTTTACACATGGAAAGCACAAGAAAGCTACAAGAAGTATTTGTGATTCTCAATTTTATGAGAGGGATGATAGGTCTAATGGAATCAGCAACTGATGCAAAATAAAGCTGGAACTATAACTCCAAGCTTGTGGTTTAAGTCCAGGTCTCTTTGCCTCAGTGATTATAGCTGCAGATGCTTTCATTGTAACTGCAGGGGAAGACAAAGAGGTGTGACAGAATCAAGGCGTTAAGTCGCATAAATTCAAGCTTCTACTTCCTGGTGAAAACTACATGATTCATCTTTATATCAACAAGATGGGTTGCTTGCTTTTTAAAGTTTAATTAGATAGGAGTATGTCCAGAATGTTTATGAAATACCTAATTAAAGTTAATGATTATCAACACATATGAATAAATATAAAGACAATTTCTCCAAATATGCTCTGTTCATCCATTCTGAGGCCTAGAAAACTTTTTTTTTTTAATTCAAAAACACTAATAATGGAAAATAACTCTAGCCTCAACACAAGAGACCTTAAAATGTTGCCATAATTATAAGAGGAAACCTTGGAGAGCTCATACAAATTTGAGCACCAATACGTCTCCTAATTGTATGTAAATTTTCTCAGATTTTTTCTGTTAAAGATTTTTCTATGATTTTAAGTTATATAATGGTGATATAGCTTCATAAACAAACATTATATTTTAAGAAGACATATTCTTCCTAGAATATAATTCTTTTTGTTTCACAGTTAGGAATAGACTCTCTGTAGCCTCACAGAGTATATGAATGAGGAGAAAATCAAATGATGTATCTGAAACTCCTCTGTAAATTGGAAAATACTATAAGCATTTTGGTGTTATACTTTTTGTTCTAGGTTTACATAAGAAAACGTGCTACCTTTTTATTTCCCTTGTTGACAAAGTCACATGCACTTCCTAAGTGTTTTGACAAGAGAATTACATAATTTGCAGTAAATGCAGAAATCTGATCTTCTGCTGATTGGCAGCACTTTAAAAATTTTTATTAAACTAAAGCACCTGTGCAGAACAGTACACATATCATAAATCTGTTAAGTTTAACGATTTTCCATAACTGAGTACACCCATGTAATGAGCATCCATACTAAGCAAGACTACATCACCAGCAATCAGAAGTTCCTCTAAACGCCCTCTGTAGCCACTATCCCCCAAGGGTAACCATTACCTTTACTTCTAACAGCATAGGTTAGTTTTACTTGTTTCGTACTTTATTTGATTGACTGTAGAATGTGCAGTCTTTTGTATCTAGCTCCTTTCACTCAGCATTTATGTTTGTGTGATTTATCCATATGTTAAGTACAGTGAAGTTTGTTCATCTTCCTTGCAGTATATTATTCCATTTTGTGTGAGTGTACTATAATATACTTACCCATTCCTTTCTTGACAGGTATTTGGATAGTTTCTAGTTTGGGGCTAATATAAATATTACTGTGATTTTACTACATGAGTTTTGGTGGATATGTGTACATGTTTCCGTTGGGTTTCTAGGTCTTAGATTATGCATGTGGTTTGCTTTAACAGCTACTACTGCCAGCTTTTGACGAATAGAAATTCACTTAAAAGTCACTGAATACTTATGTTTAAAAATAAAACACGAATAAGCCCTATTCCAAAAGCAAGCAAGCAAGCAAGCAAGCTTGGTCAGCATCTGAACTCTCGAGTGAAAAGAAGTACCCGAATAAATAGAATAAAATATTTTTCAGTTATTTTTATATCAAAAAAGTCTCATTGGAGGCTACCCTTCAAATGATTGACTTGCAAGCAAGGCATCGTTAACAGTGTAGGTGATGTACTCTAAATTTTGACTTTGTGAATAATGGAAAGAGTGCTTATTGGGGCATGCAGCAACTTTCAGAAAGCCCTTTCACCATATAACATGTCAGAATAACAGATGGCATACTCTGTAAAGAAAATTAATTTAAATAAGTCAGGTAAAAACCCACCTTTCTTGAAAGAAAAGATGTTTTGTATAAGAAGTTCATCTTATTTATTGCATACCTGGACAGGTAATGTATTCAGATTTTTCCCGTCTATTCTTTTGTGATAAAACACATTTCAAACACTCATCATGAGTGCTACTGCTTCTCATATCCTCTGCACTTAACGTATTTTTATCATATTTTTAATTTAATTATAGAATTCTGTGTTTCTAATTAACAAAATCTGCTTTCTTTTTCTTTGCTATACCAACTGTGATAAACTTTCCATTTTAAACAATGATGGGACCCTTGAAAAAATATGGCAATATTATTTCTACGATTCTTTAATAAGTGATATGCTACCTGTGCGGGGGGCTTCTCTATTCTAACTACAAATTCATAAATTAAAAATGTGCTGTTTTTTAAATATTTTATAAAATTTTACACTGCCCAATTATCAATTACAGATATTGAAACATGCAATGCTTCTCTTTACAATAATAGACCTATGAAAAGCAACATTCATCTACATCATGTTATTAACCATTTCACATGCTAGGGTCAGAATTTATTGATCTTCAAAACACTGAATATACCTTTCTCATTGGAGACATTATATAAGAACATCTCCACTGATGATTTAAATATATGGCAAGTTGCCAGCATTAGAGTTTGTATCTGTATATATATATATGTACGTAGGTGTGTGCGTAAACCTGTGTTCTTACACGTAAATTCTAGTGCAGATAGATTATACATGTGCACGTAACGGCCTAATAAATATGAATGTTATTAGTCATTAACTCAAGAAATATTTTGAATTTCTATTATGTTCTGTGCTCTGTGCTAAACACTTGAAGGATGACAAGGCTGAGTACCACAACGAACATATGGCCTAGAAAGGGATGTAATACATGCACACAAGTAAACGTAAGCTACAAAATGATATGAGCCATGAGAAAGGTACACAGCAATACCTCGTTTGTGAGGGTAGTGTTGTATTTTATGGAGAATGAGGAGCATGGGAGGATGATTAAAAAATGATGTGAGTTTTGAAAATGATGGGTAGAAACTGGACTTGTGGACATGTGAAACAGGCATTAAATGCAGAGAGAAGAACACAGGCAAAGGCATGAACAGTTTAGTTTGATTGGGACATAAAATCTAGTAAGAAGAGGAATAGTAGGCAGAAATGTGCTGTGTCAGTTCCATTCTGACCTGGATGAATTTGTCCCTCTAATTCCGGGTCCTAACTAGATGGGAAATTTCCATAGATTCACTGATTTTCTATTCCCTCATCTGTAAGATAATTGAGCTCAACTAGATCAATTAGTTTTCAAACATAAAAGTTATGAAACTCCAGTTGTAAATTCATGTTATGGATAGTATGCAATATTTATTTAATTATATGCACATATGAAACCTTTCCACTTAAAGATGATATGATCTTCTACTACAGTAGACAAATATACTTGAAAAAATAGTGACATAAAATTGTCTTTTAAAATGTGTACTTTTATAGATAACATTATTATCATTTTGGATAACATAATTGTTTATTCATAAAAGTAAAAGAAACTGAAAAATTGATAAATGAATGGAGAAATCAGACATTGGCCAGGAAATATGTATGACAACAAATTAGATGATATGATCAGAGAGGTACTTGTATTTACAATTACTACGGTAAAAAGAATCCCTAGGAAACTTTAATCAAAGCATATAAAATATCTACATGAAACAAAATTTTAAAAACTAATACGGAAGAAAGTACCATCACTTCCACCTCATTCTTTTAGTCAAAACAGTCACAGAATAGGAAAGTAATTGGAGGTCAAATTGTTTTCTTGGATAAGTACATCAACATCATAAAAATGTAAATATTTTCTCTGAAAAAACCAACAGGATTATTTTTGAACCAAACTAATTCTGATATTCTACAGGAAAAAAAAACACAAGAATTTCTAAGAACATTCTCATGAAAAACTGCACTGAAGGGCTGTATCCTTTCCAGATGATGTAAAACTGCAATTATTGAAACAATTTTTACTTGAACACGAATAAAAAGATCAAAAGAACAGATGAAAATGTCCCAAATGGAATTTAAGGTAATTGAGTATATGATGTGGGTATAAAACTAGTGGGGTGAAGATAAACTATTCAATAAATGGTATTGGAAACACAGAATAACCACCAAGAAAAAAATGGATTCATAAGATAAACTTAAAATAAATTACATGTAGTTCAAAGATTTGAACACACACACAAAAAGAATAGTATTAGAAGAAAACATGAGAAATTTAAAAAGTAATTTCAGAATGAGAAAGGCATTTCTAAACATAAAACAAATATATAAATTAGGCTTGAACACAAATTTTTTTAATTTGTTGAGTACAAATACATAATCATGAAAACAAACTGGGAAAATCACTTGCAATTCGTATAACAGGAAAAAGATTAATGTCCTTTATCTATATGACAGATTAAATACGGCTGTAAATTCGTTAACACTCCTTCTTTCCAGAGATATAGTCTGTTTCCCCTCTCCTTGTTTCTGGACTCATCAGTGACTAATTTGACTCTAGAATTAAGCAAAGTGATGCTATGTTTGTCCCAGGCCTTTCCTTTAAAAGGATTCACAGTTTCTGCCTCGATCAGTTGGAGCCCTGGGACCACCAAACTGTGAGGATCTCAAGCTGCCCACTTTGAGAGACTGCATAGAGGGAGATGCTTGACTAGCTCACAGTTGCTTATGTGAATAAAGAAACATTCACATAACTCTAGTCTCAGTTGTTATCTGACTGCCATCACATGAGAGGCACCAAGAAAAACCACCCAGGTGAGCCCACCATTCTATGGCTTTGGAACCATAAAAGATAATAATAAATTATTGTTTTGTCATTGAGTTTCAGGATGGTTTATGAAGCAATAGATAACCAAAACAATACAAAAAGAGCCCCTACAAAGTGAATAAAAAAATCCAATAACCAAACAGAAAAACAAACAAAATATACATGGTAGATTATATTTTCCAAAGATAGTCACCGCAAAAGCTCCAATCCAACATGCTCCTCCACATCCCCACCAAGAGGCCTGTTCCTCCTCCTCTTGAGTCTAGGCTGACCTAATTGACTTGCTTAACAATGGAATACAGATGAAATGACACTCTGGGACATCTAAAGCAAAGCCATAAAAAGCCTTATAGTTTTCAACTGGATCTCTTGGAACACTGACACTCAGGATGCACCTTCTCAGAATCCAGCTGGCATGTCATGAGAAACCCAGTCCACATGGAGTGGTCAAGTGTAGGTACACCAGTGAGCAGCCCAAGCTGACCTCCCAGCAAACAACCAGCATCAACTGTCAGCCATGTGAGTGTACTATCTTGAGTGTCTAAACTAGCTGAGAATTCAGATTACTGAAGTCCCATATATCATCTAACTATAACTGCCTGAAAGACCCTAAGAAAGAGCTGCCCCCATAAAATCATGACCCTGGTTGTGGAGCTCCTAAATTTTGGTTTAGATTTTATACAGTAATAGAGAAAGAACTGTGGATTATTATATGTTTCCATCTCATATGCTTGTGTACAATTTCACTCCTCCAAGAGTTATTGTTGATTTTTTTGTCTTCATTTTCTTAGATCTGGATAGGCCCTGTGGCTGCTTTGAGCAATATAGTATGGTAGAAGATATGTTATCTTGTGCTGTTTCCTGACTTAGTCCTTAAATAGCTTGGCAGTTTCTACGTCCTGCCTCTTTAAAACACTGGCTCTTGGAGAATTCCCTCTTGGAAGGAAGCTACCGTGTAAAAAGTGTGACAACCTTGAGACAACCATGCCCTGAGAAGAACAAACTATGTAGAGTGGCCCTGGAAAATGAAATGCAATGTGGAGAAAGAGAGGACAAGGAATACTATGGAAGGCAGAATAATCTGCCCCCTCCACCCAAATGTCCATTTTCTACTCCCCTGTGAATATGTTACCTTAGGGAAAGAAAAGGACTTGGCATATGTGACTAAGATTATAAATCTTAATATGGGGAGATTATTCTGGATTATCTAAATTGGCCTCATGTAATCAATAGGCTTTTAAAAGTGGAAGAGGAAGGCGGAAGTGTGAGTCAGAGAAAGACAATGGAATGAAAACGACGAGAGAGTTAAAAACAAGAGAGAGACCCAATCTATCATGGCTGGCTTTGAAGATGGAAGAAGAGGACCATGAGCCAAGGAATGTGAGCAGCCTGTAGAGCTGGGAGTGGCCTTCAGCTGACAGTCAACAAGGAAGCAGGAACCTCAGTCGTATAGCTGAGGTAAAATTGTGAATCATTGGAGGCTGAAATTCTGCCAACAACTTAATTTTAGCCTTGTGAGACCCATGTCAAACTTCTGACATACAGAACAGTAAATTAACAAAATTATTTTGTTTAAGCCACTAAGTGTGTGGTAATTTCCTATGGAAGCGATAGAAAACTAATATAAGAACCAAGCTAGCAGGCATGTGAATGAACCATCTTGGACATTCAGCCCAGTTGAGTCTTCAACTGACATAGCTCCCTAGCTCCTATCTGTCTACAACTGCACAAGATATCTAGCAAAAATTTCTGAGCTGAGCTGAATCAACCACAGAAACATGAGATAGATAACACATTTTTGTATTACACCACTAATTTAGGGAGTTATTTTCATGGAGCAATAGAGAACTGAAAGAGAAATAACACATGAACAGAGAATTGACAGAAAAAGAAACACAAAATGCTCTTAAACTTGGGAAAATTTGCTTAACCCCATTTGTACTAAGGAATATGCAAATTAAAAGTGTACTGGAAAAGAAGACTTCTCATTTAAACTCTGACATGTAGAGAGCTTGGAAGTCTTCACGCCCATCCATACAACAAAAAGGCGGAAAAAACTGGATCAATTATTTTATTGGATTGATTAGAGAATTGAAGTTGCAAGAAAAACCACCCCAATCTGGAAAGACAGATTCATCTAGACACAGCCAAAATCTGCTTAACTGTAGCAGAAGCCACTGAAGCCATAAACTGGTAGGAACACACAAGTGATAACTGGGAAGTATTGCTGGAAGTGTGAGAGTGAGAAATTCCTGGGGCCCCCACAGTTTTGTGAATTTTACTCCAGGAACTCCACAGTGTTCTCACAATGAAGACCTGAGAAAGATTTCCTTATGGCTCCGGCAAAGGGAAGGGAAGAGTAATCATTATGAAATATGCTCAAAGACTTCTCCATAACAAATTCCAAGGGAAAAGGTTCTGTTAGAGCTTTATCCCAGTTGAGTCAAGGGCATTCATCCCAGTCATACCCTCCTCTAGACTTCCTGCCTCAGGTAAGGAGAGGGGGAAATTGGTCAAGAAAGGTCAGGACATCAAGGAAATACACTGGGACCACTGTAGCCAGGAAAGAGAGTAGGGAACAAAGGGACAAAAAGGGTATACTACTGGAAAAATACTTAGGAAGGCCACAATGAGCTCCAAGACACAAGTGCACTAAGAACTGAGATTTAATTGAAAAATTATAGAACATTCTCTGTCTTCCATACCCTACTACCATATCAACAGGGCTCCAGCATAATAATAGTGGTTTAATGCTTAAAGAGTTGCAGAACAGAGACCATCTCTGAGGCTAAGTACTTAGGAAAGCACAAAGTCAAGACGGGAGACATAAACAAAGACACTAGAGGAACGTGAAGCCCTTATATCTACAGCAAACATTAAACAGAGCTCAACACCTAACCATGTTAACATAAATCCTCATGCTAAAGGCCTATTTACCTCAGTTCCTATTACCTGATACATGTCTAGCTTTCAAAAAAACACTACAAGGTGTGCCAAAACATAAGAAAAAACATAGTTTGAGAAGAAAAGCAAGTGCCAGAACTAGACTCAAATATGACATAAATGATGGAATATCAGATAATTGAATTTAAATGAACTATGATTAATATATTAATGGCTCTAATGGGATAGTAGGCAACATGCAAGAACAGACTGGTAATGTAAGAAAGTAAACTCTAAGAAAGAATCAAGAGGAAATACTAGAAATCAAAAACACCATAACAGAAATGAAGAATACTTTTAGAGGCTCGTTAGTAGGTACACTAGACATGGCCAAGGAGAGAATCAATGAGATTGAAGATAGATCAATAGAAACTTTCAAAATAAAATGCAAAGGGAAAAAACAAACAAACAAAGAATAGAATAGAACATCCAACAAGTGTGGAGAATTCCAAAAGGTATAACATAGACATAATTGGAACACCAGAGGAGAACACAAAGAACAGAGCAGAAGTAATATTTGAAGCAATAATGGTTGAGAAATTTCCAAAATAAATGACAGATGCCAAACCACAGGTTCAGGAATCTCAGAGAACACTGAGCAGGATAACTATAAAGAGAAAATAAAAAGCCCTGGGCATATCAGTGTATTCAAACAACAGAAAAATGAAGACAAAAAGAAAATCTTTAAAGAAACCAGAGAAGGAAATCCTTATCTACAGAGGAACATAGATGAGAGTTGTAGGAGGCTTCTTCTCATCAAAAACCATTCAAGCAAAAATAGAGCAAACTGAAATAATTAAATTTTGAAATAAAGAAAAAACATCAATGTAGAATTGTGTAGCCAGCAAAATTATCCTTCAAAAGTGAAGAAGGAATAAAGATTTTCTCAGACAAACACTGAGGGAATTCATCACCAGGAACTTGCACTAAAGAAAGTGTTAAAATAACTAATTCAGGTAAGAGAAAAGTAGCATAGGTCAGAAACTACATCTACGTAAAGAAAAAGAAGAACACCAGAGAAGGAATAAATTAAGGCCGAACAAAATATTTTATTTTTCTTATGCTTAATTGATTCAAAAAGTAGCTCTTTTAAAAGAAATAACAGTAACAATGTATGGGGTAGTTATTGCCGATGGTTAAATAAAATTAATGACTGCAGTATCACAAGGAAAGGGAGAGAAGAATTAGGAATACTACTCTGCTTTAAGACATCCGTACTACTCTTGAAGTGGTAGAGTATTATTTGAAGGTGGACTTAGGTTAAAAGTGTATACTGTAGGGGCTGGCCCGGTGGCATAGTGGTTAAGTTCACATGCTCTATTTCGGCGGCCTGGGGTTTGCAGGTTTGGATCCCAGGCACAGACCTATGCACCGCTTATCAAGCCATGTTGTGGCAGTCATCCCACCTATAAAGTAGAGGAAGATGGGCACAGATGTTAGCTCAGGACCAATCTTCCTCAGTAAAATGAGGAGGATTGGAAACCAATGGTAGTTCAAGGCTAATCTTCCTCACCACACACACACACAAAAGTGTATATTTTAAAATTTAGGTCAACCACTAAATTATTTAAAGAAGTATAATCGATATGCTAAGAGAGGAGACAAAATTGAATTACAGAAAGTGTTCAATGTTCAATTAAAACCAAAGAAAGCAGGAAATGAAGGAGAGAAAAAAAGAATGAATGAAACAAACAGAAAACTATTATAAACATCATAGTTGTTAATCAAATTATATCAATAATTACTTTAAATTTGAATAGGCCAACTATACCAATTCAAAGATACAGATAGTGGACTTAAAAAGAAACCAACTATATGTTCTTTATAAGAAAACCACTTTCAAGACTTACATAAGGTTAAAAATAAAGGGATGGAGAAAGACATACCATAAGAATAAACACTAATTAAAAAAGAAATCTAGAGCAGTTAAATTTGTGTTAGCAAAGCCAGCTTCAGAGCAAGGAAAATTATCAGGGATAGAGAGTGGTGTTACATAAGGATAAAGTGGTTAATTCTCTAAGAAGATGTAACAATACTAAACCCATATGTACCTAACAACAGAGCACTAAAATACATGAAGCAAAAATTGATAGAAATTAAAGGAAAAATAGAGAAATCCACAGTTATAGTTGGAGACTTTGACATCTTTTTATTAGTAATAAATCAAGCAGGCATAAAATGAGTAAGTATATAGTTGACCTGTAGAGCACTAGCAACCAAATTCACCCAATTGACATTTATTGAATACTCCATCCAACAATATTAGAATACACATTCTTCCCAAGCTCATAGAACATTCAAGATAGACTACAGTCTAGATGATAAAACACATATTATCAAATTTAGAAGAAGATAAATCATACAAAGTATATTCTCAGACAACAATGTAATCAAATTATAATACAGTAATAGAATGATAGCTGGAAGTCCCACAAATATTTGGAAATTAAACAACCCATCTCTTGATCTTGCTGAAAATATAAAGCACTCTACATATTGAATAGTGTTTGACTACTCTCTATTTCTTCTAAGAAAGAAAATGGTCTCATGTTGAAGTTCAGTTATAAATAAGAACTTCTTGGGCCGGCTCCGTGGCTTAGCGGTTAAGTGCGCGCGCTCTGATGCTGGCGGCACGGGTTCGGATCCCGGGCGCGCCCCGAGGCACCACTTCTCCGTCCAACGTGAGGCCGAGTCCCACGTACAGCAACTAGAAGGATGTGAACCTATGGCATACAACTATCTACTGGGGCTTTGGGGGGAAAAAAAATGAATAAATAAAATCTTTAAAAAAAAAAAAAAAAAAAAAAAAAAATAAGAACTTCTTCACAGTAAACTTTACAACCATAAAATAGTATAATCTCCACCAAGAGAGTTACTAGCAATGTTATATTTCTTCTCAGTATAAAGGTATTTTGGGGAGCATTAGAGATTAGAATCCTATATTGTAATGTTATTTGCTATTGTCTCTCCATAGAAATTGTCTACTATAGTGAAATCACTCACCTACACTTCTTTTTCAAATTAGATTTATTTTTATTAACCAAAGCAGTCATTGAAATCTACTATATTTTAAGAACCAAAGCATCTTCTAATATTTTGAATAATAATGATATCAGTAATAGAGCCCCTCATTCCCATTTCATATGCTAAGTTTAACTTTGGAGAAGGTAATTGCTGCAAAGCAAGATCATCATAATCTCCCTCAGTGAATAGTGAAATTTGGGGAAAAGAGTTTAACCTCTAGGCTTAATCTCAGATTTTCTTTGAAATTAAGATTTCATTGGGGGTAAAAATGTTATGATAAAGTACTTTTTAAAAATTTTCCTCCAAATGTTAAACAAACATAAATTTACTCCATAGTTTCAGCAATCAGTATGGATATAGAATAGAATACAATATAAAATAGAAAAGAATGTAGAATATAGAATAATTTATATTCTAACAAAAACATAAATGAAAAACATTTTTTTTCATTTCACTAAAATTTGTTTAGGCTACAGATAGCTCTGTCTCCATTAAAAATGTGATATTTAAACTTACAAATTTCCAAAATTAAAAGTATTTTATAATTATATCACTTTGTTTGTAGTTATTACTTATTATACTCACACTTGTATCAAACACCAAAAGACTGTACCAGCAGAAAGGGGTAAAATCTACCAAAAAGAATTAGCTTTCTTTTCTGAGAATGTATAACAATGTAACGAAATGAAACTGAAAACTACAAGCTGTTTGTTTTCATCAGCTCCACCTAGGCAGACAAGACCAATTTGTTTGTTTCAAAGCATTCTGACATACAACCATATATTTAGAGGTATCATAGCCATGGGAATCAATTCATCCCTGAATATGGAAGGAGAATATGGCCTGATAAAGTCAAATGGCCTCAATTTTAGAAGACAACTTTTGTTAGAAGACAACTATTGTTTAGATCAGATCATTATAACATAGAAAATAATTTATTCCATTCGATGTTATTACTGTTTCCTACCCACACAATCTTCATTCTGTGATTCCCAGGGAGCACACTCTAACAATGGAAGTTATTGAACAACTCTGAAGTTAATAGCATTTCTTATAGATATTAAATATGTCTTTTCATGTTGCCATTTTCTATTTTTTAAAAAAATAGAACAATTCTTTATTTTCCCTTGAGTACTATTATAGCTAATTGAAAATGAAAGTTTTATGAGATCATCACAGAAGTAATTTTAGGTAGATGTGGAGCAATCTGAGAATTATTCAATGAACAATAATCAACACCTTGCCATCAGAAGATGGATTAAAGAAATAGTAGTCAATATCCCACTAGTAAATCCATTATAACCTTCACATAGAGCAAGTAAACCAGGTTTTTTTAAGTAAACCAGGACAATTAAAAGTGAATTTTAACAACTGAGAAATGAAGGGGCTAATCTATAACAGAAACTAAATAAATTTGTTACCACGTCTGTTCCACAAAAAAGAAACTTTGCAAGTCATTATTAAGCATATTAACTAAACCATTTGTTAAACTGTGTACACTGGCATAGGTAATGTGTGTTAGGTTTTCTAAGATAACCCCTTTTTAAGGGAAACATAAAGATAGTAGTTGTAAAACATGCTTCTATATCAAATTAACTATTAAAAAGTATAAAACTAAATATTTTCTGCTAATAATTTTCAATAAGAGCAATATAAATTAATGCTCTTGAATCATAAATTTTTGAACCAGAGAAAAACTGTAGCTACTAGAATTTAATAATAACTCTAATTACCATAATGAACTCTCAGTTCACAAGAGCTAATGAAAATTTCAACCACACTGTGTGGAATGAACACAGAACTCCAAATGAAGGACTTGGATTTAAGCCAGTTTTTGCACACACTGGCTATGTATCTGCGCAAATCATTTAACCTTGTGAGATTTGATAAAAATTTCATTATTTCTTTAAAAAATTTATACCTTGAAAATGCAACATGAAAGTCAAAGAAGTCTTTTTGAATTTGAAAGGCTGAAACTTGTCTTGATGGGTAAGGTATTTTGTTTATAGTACTAGCCTGTTCAAAACACTCAAGGTCAGTCGAGAGACTATGATTCTAGCAGCATTATGATTTCCATTTTACATTAACTTGGTAATTATAACCTTGCTTTATTGGCCCCTGTGACAAATAGCCCTTTCTTCTTTTAAAAAACGTCATCTTTGGGGCCAGCCTGGTGGCGTAGTGGTTAAGTTCGCACGCTCTGCTTAGGCAGCCCAGGGTTCACAGGTTCAGATCCCAGGTGCAGACCTACACACTGCTCATCAAGCCACGCTGTGGCAGCGCCCCACATACAAAATAGAGGAAGTTAGCTCAGCAACAATCTTCCTCAAGCAAAAAGAGGAAGATTGACAACAGATGTTAGCTCAGGGCCAATCTTCCTTACAAAAAAAAAAAAAATCATCTTTGTTTTATATGTGAAAAACTGTGTCGAGGTTGGAGGTTACTGAGCATTTTCCCTACTTTACTGTAGAAAACAGCACCATCCGAATATTGTGAGAACTCCTCTTGTGTGTCATTGGCAATGCCCAAAGGTATACCTGAAGAACCCCAATTTAAGTTAAGTGGCTTTGTGGAAGAGATGGAAAGCCCAGTAGACAAAGGAATATCCTGCACGGACCTGGCCGACCCTTTTGTGAGACCCCAAAGATTCTCAGAAATATTGGGAAGGGGTAATTGGGACTTCCTGGGGGTCTGATCCTACCTAAGCTGGTAGAAACACTAAAGTCACTGGAATTTAAGTGAGAAGTAAGTGAGACTGTTCAGAGTCCCCCAGAATAAGTATCAAGTTTCCTTAAGAGTACTATGTAACTAGAAAGTTGAGTGAGGATCCTTTCCTACTCACATAGCTCATGTACCAGATTGGCTGCTTGGGTGGAGAGAACCGTGTAGAATGGGAATCTTAAAGATAAATATGATTATTCATATAACTCTTCTCTGGTTTGAACCAAGGACAGGTTTATTTAGGCAACATCTGTCTGATAACTTACCTAAGAATCTCTATTGAAGAAGACATTGCTTTACTCTGTCAATTATATCATCAGTAATCAGTGCAACAAGGCTGCCTATAGCCTGGATAATTTAAGGTATTTGAATTCCTGTCCTTTAAATCAAAGCACTTTGCATCTTGCTCATTCCTTTTTTGGGTACATGATACATTAATCTTCAAGGCTTACAATTAGTATGGTCAGGAAATGGTTTTTTGAAAAAGTGGCTGAATTACATTGCACTATTTAAAAATCCGCTTTAAAATTTTAGCGTCTATTTTTTATCCAACAAAAATTAATTTGAATTAACAGACTTTCCCAATCTATAAATAACCTAGATAACTTAAGCTTAATGCACTAGACTGATTTAGACTGTAATGCGAATTATTCTAATCTTTTCATCAGATTACCTGAAATTGGTGTCCTGTAACCATGTATGTTTCTCCCAAAAAAATTAAGCTCTTTGAAGGAAGAGTCTATGTCTTATTTACCTGTGTCTCCCTGGTGTCTAGCAGAGTTCCTGGCACATACTTATTTCTTGAAGAATTATACAGAAGGAATAGGAATCTTATTTAGGGATGAAAATGGATTTTGAGTGGACGTCATCTGCACTGTGGGACAAGTTAAGAACAGTATTATGTATGTGAGGCATTGGATGCCAGCAAGGCTGGGAAAAGGGACCTAGGCATAGGACGTGGTGAGGGAGAAAGCAAAGAATCAAGAATAGATTTTACCTGTTGGCAATTTTTCTGAGAGCTCTTATGTGGGAGACCCTGTATCTGTTGAAATCAGTTTCTCACTATTTCTAAGGGTGGCTAATACCTAATAGGTTTTTATTAGCACATGACAGAAGTATTCACTTTTCCAAAAATGATCCCCAGCAAGGTGGCCTTGTAGAGAGAAGAGTGTCCTCTTGCAAAACTCCATGGAGACCAGCTACAATTAAGTGTTGGGGAAATCAATATTGGTAGATGCTAAAGTGGAGGATCAGCCCTGGAAGGCTCTGGCCCATCCTGCAACCACAAAACTTGGACCTCAGTCCCTGACAGTGGCAGGGTAAGGGCTGGGACTTCCCTTGACTTGCAGCCTATAGATCCTTAGCAAAACCACTTGAGTGCCTCTCTTCAAGTCTTACGTATGGACCTTTTAGATCCCTATGCACTACCCCAAATCATGGTGGGTAGTGGGCTAACCACGCTACAGCTACTGTTTTGTTCTCTGGAAGTTTCCCAGGAAACACTATAAATACTATTCTAGGCTTGATATGTGCCTTGAATTGTCTTCTGCCCTTGTTCGTTTGACAAAGATGAGGCCCAGTATTGTGAAAACTGGAATATAAGTTTTGACTAAATAGTGTGCCAACTAGATCACTCTCAGTTAAACTTAATAAGGTTTAGTCAGTTATGTTATGTTGTTTGAAAAGTCTCCTTCAAAATATTTTTACTTAAAACTAGCAGTACCCCTCAGCAAAATTAAGTAAAAGTCAACATATTTCAAATTGACATATACTTAACTGCCTGGTACGTATAAGTTTTCTATTCTCCTTTTTTGCCTCTGAACAGCAACTACTTTAAATGAAATAATAGAACTAAAAAGAGCTTATTATGTTTGCACACTTTTTGTGCTTGATCTCAGTTTTCATGACCCTTTAGGGAACTCGGATTCAGGAACTTGGATTCATGGGTTTGGGGTTTTAGCTGCAGCCAGTCACTGAGCAAATTTAACAAGCTGCTATTAGCAATCAGGGCTATGAGCTGTGAATATACCCACTGAGGTTTTCTTCTCGATTTAATTGAAAGAATTTAAAGAAAATTGAAAAGGGGAGATTTTTGGAGAGTGAGTGGGCAATTATCTGAAGCACTGTATATCAAGAACCAAAGCCGTATTAATTGGTCGGTTTTTTATAATCTCTAAAGCTTATTTTCTGCAAAAAAAAAAAAAGAAAGTGTGAAAGAAAATGTGGTATCTTTACTACTAATTACAAGTCCTGGTCATAGAATCCTGTAATTGAGTCACTGTCATGCATTAATGCCAAAATATTATCCACATCCTATATTGACCATAACTTGAAAGTTCAAAGCAAAAATTACAATGCTCACTGTTGCCCTTATGTGGTTGTGATAATAACAGAAAGTGAAACATTACCTAGCCTGCATCATGGCCAATCTTAATTAGGGAAGGCATCTAATTTAAATTATGGTAAATAGGATTTGAATCAATCACTTTTTGTGAGTCATTGTTTATTCAGTTTTATTTTAATAACTTATTCATGAACACAAGTAAGTAAAGAAGTGAGTGAAAGAAAAGCAAGTAATCCCACAGCTTCCCACTTCTAGGTATTTAATATTTAGGTGGGTCCAAACATGTGCATTTTTTAAATTTAAATAAATATTACCAGATTACTTTCTTTTGAAAGTAGGGGAGACTATCTAGGGATCTAAGATTCTGAACAGGCAGATGGAAGAACTAAAATCATTGGAATTTAAGTAAGAAAGTAAATGAGATTTGTGTAGACTCTGAAAGACAAGCAGTAAGTTTCCTTAAAAGTATCATATAACTAGAAATATTATTGGGGACCCTTTATCACTCACATTGCTGCTATTACTAGACTGAATGCTTGGAAGGAGAAGAATGTAGAATGGGAATTCTAAAGATAAATATAATTATTCATAGATCCCTTTCCCAGTTTGAAGCAAGTGCAAGTTTAGCTGGGCAATACCTGTGTGAGAGTGCTAATTTCACCACACACTTGCCAGCACTGCATGTTATCAAACGTCTGATAAACAATAATGACAAAAATGGTGGTCTCCTGTTTTCATCTATACTTTCTCGATGTAGTTTAAGTCTCTGTATTTTATTTTTGTATCAACCATTTGAAGTTTCTCTTTCTGACATGTTTATTCATACCTTTTGCCATTTTTTGTTCCCATGTTTGCCTCTTTCTTGGAAATATAGAAGGATATTTTAAAATATTAGATTTTTCAAATGTTTTCTTTTGTAAAGGATAATATTAATGTAGTTATGTAGCCAAAAAAGAAACAAAATTTAAACATATCAAACATGGGTGTCCAAGTGGGACATTGTATCCCATCACAGCCTGCTTTTTACTTTCTAAACCAAGACATTGTTCTTCATACCTCAGCACTGGCCTTTTTCCTTCCTTACACTTTTATTTTGGAGTGGAGATTAAATTATATTTTAGAAATATTACATAAAACAGGTTCTTTTGGACAACATAAATAAATTCTGCTTGACACAATGTGTGGAGGCCAGGAATAGCTATTTTTAAAATGGCTAATTTTAATCTATCTGGAACACAGCAAATAAATAATGCTTTGGGAAGCCCTTGAAACTATTTATCCCCTTGGTATCAGTCTGTCTCTCCCTCTCTGTCTTTCTCTCTCATTCTCTTTCAATGTGTGTATGTGTGCATGTGTTTGTGTGTGTATACTGTATTTCCTTGTACTGTTCAAGCAATCATTCCAGTAATAATTTAAGCTTATAAAAAATCATCTAGCTTGTGACTTACTGAAGATAATTTTAAAAGCAATAGTGCCAGCTGACTGATACACAAATGTTCAGGGAGTAAGAAGGTGATAATTTTTTTGTTTTGTATGTTAAAGCCAGTATTCATATATCAAATTTGTAAAAGAACGAAACATATTAATACAAATATGTAAAAATTATACACTTGAATTACACATGTTTTTCAGAGTGGTTATATAAGTAAGCATAAGTGAGGCCATCTTGTTACACTAAACGGTCCCAGCCCCTCGTCTGTATGACTACTTGCTGCTCTGCACGTACTCCAAAAAATTCACATACTCTCCTGATTTATGGCCTCTGCTAACGTATGTACTCCCCCATAGCTTGATAAATTAAAAACTTTGTTCTATGAGTTTCTCTCCAGGAACAGGCTGACCACAGGCAGGAAACACACCTACAAGGTATCCATCACAGCTGACAGAAGAATGGAACAATGTGATGCCTGGAGCCCAACATCCCTGGACCCCGTCCTCACTGGCCATTTTCCCTATATAACTGCCTCAAGATTCTATAATCTTTGAAGACGGGTCTTCGAGACATTAGTCCCCTGTCTTCCGATTTGCTGGCTAATCTAATTAAACTTCATTTCTCGATCTCTAACTCATTGTGATTAATTGGCTCAGGTCGTGGTAAGCAGAGTGAGCCCATTGCTTGGTTTCAGTTACTTGGAATGCCTATACCTGTACGTCAGCAGTGCATCTATTACACCATCAAATATTTTTGGAATTATTTTCAGAGACACAAAAGCACGAATCTTGTAGTCACACTTCATATTTTAACACCAAAGTATATGTTAGAGCTTGTCATCTTCCTATTCAACAGATAACTTTGAGTAACTTTTTTACTATTGCTGAAATTTACCACCTCCTTGTAGACAGTGTTGGTAGTATGTGCATGTTAGCCCTATTCTACAAACTCATTAAGGATAGAACCTGCTTCTTTCTCATGTCTGAGCACCCTAAGCAAGATCTTAGAGTAATGCACATGGCAAATGCTGAATAAATACTTTCTAAATTCTAAATTGGTCAAGCTATGAAGGCAATTCTCAGAGACATTCCAAAATGTTTAAAGTAATGGCAGCATCATTGGAACAAATGCAAAGCTTCAAAGCTGACTATTTTGGCATGGGCAGCATTCATTCGGATACCTAAATTTTGTCATGTTTTTGGAACCAGGAAGAAGTTTCATTACTCTGACATGGTTTTGGCAAAAATCATTGCAAAAGGAGTTTAATCCAGAGGATGAGTCATGGCAGTCAAAGCAGGGATGCAATAATATCCCAATTCAAGCAAAAGTCATTGTGAATCAGGATCTTTAACAGTAGTCAGGGATATGGCATGGTCTAGTCTCTGAAAAAAAGACTTAGAATAGCTAAAAATAATGACAAAGCACGCTGACGAGATTTCATTGCCATTAAAGTCTTCATGGTGGTTTAAGAACTAAGGAAAACAATCAGACACATAGTGTGAGGTGTAACCAGATCATTATTCCAAAGCAATATATTAATTTAGAATTAATTCCCTAAATACTGAGTTAATGGCAGCAACTTTAATTCAAGGGCCTACACTATGGTCAACCAAGGCTGTGGGTAATATTTTCTGCTGAGATCAGGATTAGTTTAGGAGTACAGTGCATAGTATAGAGCATGCCCAGTGAGTTCAATTAAATTGATCTAGACCACAGAGCTGCCCAATATAAAGTTCTGTGGTGATGGAAACGTTCTAATGCACTGCCCAGTATGGGACTCACTAGCCACATGTGACTGTTGAGCACTTGAAATATGGCTAGTAGGACTGAGGAACTGAAGGCTTAATATTATTTAATAATATTTAACTAAAATATAAATAGCCACAGTCTAAAGGATACCTTACTAAACAGCACAGATCTATAGCAAGGAGTTAGCAAACTACAGCCCATGGGCTGAAAAAATATGATTTTATATTATTTACGGCCACACTCATTTGTTTACATATTGTCTATGCTCCTTTCACACTACATCAGGGTTGAGTAGTTGTGACTGAGACCACAGGACCTGCAGAGTTTAAAATATGTGCTAGTTGGCCCTTTAAAGAAAATGATTGCCAATCTCTGGTCTAGAGAAGTCTGGATTTGTAGCCTTATTTTGGTTCACCCTACTGATGAGCTGCACATGGCCCAATCAAGGCAAGAACAAAAAGTTAGTGGGCATTTGGAAACTACCCAAACTTGATCTTCCCTATGATTTTGTCAAGCTCCAACTTTAATTGTAGCTGCATGTTTAGACTAGAAGAAGAGAGCAAAGGTTCTTGAAGGCAAATATGATGCAGGACTATGAGGGCAAAGGTGACATACTGACTCATTCATCTTTGCATATTTCACAGTATTTAATACAGGGCTAGAGAAAAGTGAAACAGTCAATAATTTTGCTATTGTATTCAATTTAACCCAACTGAAGCTATATGCCTGTCTCTAAAAAGACTGGACCTAAACTAGACAGCAAATGTGACAAAAACTACGTTTTTCCTTAAGCCTATAGGGTTTTATATCCTTCTCTTTCAAAATATAATATTTGCTATAAAAGGTCAATGAGGCTACAGTTAAAATCAGAACTGAGTTTTTTAGTGCGTCATGTTTGTTAGATTTGTAAGTTGCAAAGACTAATCATATTCATTAGCTAATTTTGAAGTATAGTTCATTTTAGCATCAAGTCGGGTTTTTTGAAAAGAAAGCCTCTCTTCTCTTTAAAAGGAATTTACTCTATAAGTTTTGGGGAAAAAACTGTTTCACACTGAAGCAAAGAGACAACCTGCATGATTATTTTTTCAAATGCAATGTCCATGAGCTGGTAAAGAAGGGAACACTTCCTCAATAGCAGGAACAGGAAATTCAGTCCTGGTCACCAGTCCAATGCAAGGGACCACTGTCAAATTATTCACACACTCATTGCATGCACTATTCCTTTAACAGACACAGAAATGTTTAAGGAATGTTGGAGTGCAAGAGGCTGAGGTAGCTAGAAAGAAAAAAAAATCCTTCATTTTGTTTATAAGAAAACAGATGTTAACAGGCTAAGAGCTGACAAGGCCAATAGAGTATATTTGGCCTATAGTTTTGGAATTATACTTATGCCAGAGAGAAGTTTTGGGACTTAAGGAATGAGAACTAGGTTATATCAATATTTATAAACTATATTAGGATTGAAATAAGCTGATAAAACTAAGAATTAGTGAAAAAGCAAATAGTGTGATTAAAGGAAGCAAAGTATATATTAAATTGCATTTTAAACTTATTCTCTGTGTATGATCACTTAGTGATCAATAATATGAAATGAATGCTTTAATAGTTTCAATACTTACATATATATATATGTATATAATGTGTTTTAAGATATTCAGATGTCTTCTGTTTAAAGAGTAGTCATCTAGCCATTGAAAAGGTTCTATCTAAATTCCTTTAGAAACATATGGAAGGAAAAAACACCTAAAATAAAAAATACATATATATCTACAAAGATAATATAGGAAACTAGAAATTCCTTTGTCAAGATATTTAGAATCCTTACTACCAGTGAATAAAAATTCAAATCAATTTCTCTACATTCAAAAGCTAATCCTCAGCCAGCATTTTCTGCAGTGAGTTAAATACAGTGAGTTTTCAATGGAATAAGGTTTTTTTTTTCATTCCATTGAAATACTCATTCACTTATTTACTCAGTTAACAAATATTTACCAAGCATCTACCATGTGCCACACACTTTTTGAGATGCCTAGAATATAACAATGGCCAAAACATTGCCCCTACCATCACGGAATCCCCTTTTAGAAAGAGGGGATTCTTAATATTTCTATAAATATCTAGTAATAATTTATTACCAAAACACCAAACTTTTAGACAAATATTAAGTGTGGTGTTAGTGTTGTTTACTCCACATTTTTGCTTCCCACTCATTCCATGCAGATGAAAGGATTACTCTTTCTTTTCCTCCTAATATTAGGTTTGGCCATGTCATTTGAATAAACTGTAAGTGAAAGAGACCTCAATTTGACTCTCTGCATAAGGACAACATAAAGCCGGTCTCTAAGCTGAATTGTGACGGAACTGCGGTGTGAGTGAAAAATAAACCTATGGTGTTATTAGCCAGGGTCAGTAACTATTGCCCATAGATCAAATCCAGCTCACCACGTTTTTGTAAATAAAGTCACATCCATTAGATTACATACTGTCTGTTGCGACGACACCTGAGTTGCGTAGTTACGACACACAACAACTGAGAACAACTACTCAGGGCAACTACTATGGCCCACAAAGCTTAAAGCATTTACCATCTGGCCTTTTACAGGAAAAATTTGCTGACACTATTTTAAGTCACTAAGATTTTGGTATTGTCTGTTATTTTAACATAGCCTAGCTGTTATGGGCTGAACTGTGTCCCCCCAAAGTTCAAATGTCAAAGCCCTAATCCCAAGTACCTCAGAATGTGACTGTATTTGAATATTAAGCTTTGAAAGAGGTGACTAAGTTAAAACGAGGCCCTTAGGGTGGTCACTAATCCAATCTTACTGGTGTCTTTATAAAAAGAGAAAATTGAACACACAAAGAGATAAGGGATGCATGTGCACAAAAGGAATAGCTTGTAAGGACACAGCAAGAAGGCGGCCATCTGCAAGCCAAACGGAGAGGCGTCAGACGACACCAAACCTGCTGATATCTTGATCTTGAACTTCTAACCTCCAGAACTGTGAGAAAATAAATTTCTGTTGCGTAAGCCACAAAGCCTGTGGTATTTTGTTATGGTAGCCCTAGCAAACTAATATACTAGCCTATCCTGACTGATGCAGAAATTGGTACCTAAATGTCAGGTGATGGTGTAACAAACAACAACAAAATATGGTGACTGTATTTAATTTGCTAAATCATCATATGCTGCAGAATGTGAAAGAATTAGTTAACTGCTTAATTCAAATTACTAAATTCAAGCAGTATTTTTCAAGATATCATGTTACAACGGTAATAACTATTACTAATATAACTATCTGTCTACCTATATTTCTACTTCTATTCTATCTTTATATCTAGCTCCTAGGCTCTCTTAATCTATATCAAATGTTGCTTTCCTTGATTTTGTGCATATATATGATTTCATTGGTGATTTTTTAAGTTAACATAACCTACTCTGTTCCAGACAGCCAGAATACATTGTGTATCTAAAAAGCCAAATGAGTATAAAATACAGTATGGTTGTTTGGTAATTCTGCAACTAAAAAAATGACAGGAAATGGCTGTTAGTCTCCAACGACCTTGAAATTGTTTGTCTTAGTTTGCCAAAACAGGATAAAATGTGCAAACCAGTTGACTACAGTTGTACTTATAAATATTCTTTATTAAGAAAATTATCTGTACTTTGTTTCTTTATATGTTAACAGGCTATTGTAACCTTTTTAACATCTCTCTAGCACATATTTCTTCAATTCTTCATGTTCAATATGGATGTATTACTCAAGATAAATCCTTGAAGTGTTCATAATCGCATAAGAGGGGAAACTGATGTCAAAACAAGTTAAGGTACCTGTGGTGGCTTCTTGGGTAAAAATCCGCAGTTAGTCCAAAGCTATGTCCTCATGTCTATCTCCGTTTCTGTCATATTTCTCAGAATAATCTGGCAACATTCTGCAAAAACAACAAAAAAATGCATTTAAGAGTTTGCCTGTAAATAAATCTGTTTATTATGAAAGGCAAACCAAAAAAAAAGTTTAAAGAAAAATAAGTAAAATCTTGTAAAGTTCCATTAGTTATGTTTCTCAATATTAATTTTGTCATTCAAATCATTTGGAAGTAGGACTCATTAAATGGACTAGGACTCATTAAAGTCACAATAATTATTTAAATTTGACTTGAAATTTGGTAAAACAATTCAATAGCATATATATATAAACATATATTCATTTTTCAGGCATTAATAAACTTTATGATTTGTGAATGAAATGCTGATGTGTTCTTGAAAGAGGTAGTAAGGTATGAAATGTATACAAGAAGTAAAATAGAAGTCTTTTTTATTTTAGCACTAGCTATCCTTGTATATGTTTAGAGGTTTCAGAAGCATTTGATTTTTATAGTATAATCCTGTATATTTTAAAAGTCTATGTTTATTTTGAAAATTTATTATCTATTTTTTAGTGTAAGAGCTAAATTTTGAGTCCATGGTGAACAGTAATGATCTCTCCAACTTTTGTCTTTTCCTTGCTTTGTTTCTTTTTCCTGTATTCATCTTAATGACATTGTTGCTCTAAAATGAACACTACACATAAAAAAGAATACTAAATGTATATATATGACATATATGTGTGTGTATCTATATATAGTATATACATATATATATAATATATATTACATATATATTTTTAACCTGCAATCATCTTCATCTATTTAAACACACAAAACATAGACACTAACGATTTTTGCAGTTGAATCTCTACTATGACTATGTTTTTAATCTTCTCTTGTTCCATTTATAATCTGTAAAATAAGACTGATAAGACTGACTTGTGTCAAGTAATTATTTCTTGCTTTCTAAGTAATTTAAAATCTAAGCTAATAAGAATATTTCTGAGTAATTCTCATTTAATTACTTCTAAACATGCAAAATATTTCCATTGAAAGCAGTCAAATTGTCACAAATTGTACTGTTTTAATTCAACCTTCAGTTCTGTATAATGAGAGCTGAGGATAAAAATCTAGTTTGAAACTTAACAAGATTCTACACTAAAGAAAAAATATTGGCTTCACATCTTCCTAGAAACTGCTCTGTTCAATATCCCATGGCAAATTTTGTCCAAAAAGAAAGATGGATTATTTGTGTCTCATTAATTTTTACGTAAAATTATTCTTTGTTCTCTTGGTTACTCCCTGTCTAAATTGGAAGGGAAATAACTAAAGATTCTTTCATGAGTTTAATTGTCTAGATTTACACATCTACTACCTGTGATTACAAAATGAATATTATGTATATCCATGGTAAATATTTAGTAAGTATTTTTTGTTATTTATTGCATTTATTTTAGGGCAATGACAATGTCATTGAGATGAATAAACAAAAAGAAACAAAGCAAGAAAGAAACAAAGCAAGAAAGAAACAAGGGGTGGGAAGATGATTACTGTTCACCACGGACTTAAAATTAGCTCCTATACTAAAATATAAATAACAAATTTAAAAAACAGCCATAGACTTTTAAAATATATAGGATTATGCTATAATAACCAAATACTTCTGATACCTACCATATTCAAGGACAGCTAGTACTAAAACCAAGACAACTTTTATTTCTTACTTTACTACCTCTTCCAAGAACAGGTCAGAATTTCATTTACAAATCACAAAGCTTATTAATGCCTGAAAAATGAATAAACTAAAAAATGAAATGACTTTCATTAAAATAATAAGTATTACACTATTAAATAATTTCCAGTGTCTTAGATAGTAGGAAAGTAAGAAGAATGTTTTTCAGGGTTTTTTCCTTGAACTCTGTTAGAGGCTGCCTTTATAGATAAACTATAGCAGAATCAAACACACTTTTCTTAATATCTTGCATTTTGATTGTTCAGAGAATCAAGATTATCTGGGGAAGAGAGGAGGGACACTAGGAAGATATTAATCACCCGGTAGAATTACCAAAAAAAAATATGTGTACAAGGAATGTAAATTTCCCCAAGGATATAGACTAAACTGAAACAGAGATAGACATAGATAAATAAATAGATATGACATAGATACATTATTAAGACTCATTGCATTTTACATGACATCTTAATAATACTTACTTATTGAATTAATTTATTAAGCACATGGGGCTTTTCTTTTATCCAAAGTATACATTCTCTCTATTTTTCTGAGTCCACTGAAATTCACATGTGGTTACAGATCAAAGTATTCTTGTTTTAAAATTTATGATTACTAATAGGCACTATTAACTTCATGAATTAAAAAACATAAATAATATGTCAAAAAGCATAGTCATCAGAGTCAGAAAGATGAAGCTCTCTGCCCACTAGTTTTGCAAACTCTGTCCCTCATTTTCTTACCTATATAACAAGAGAAAAAAATTAACACCTTACTAAATTGTTGTGCTATGCATACGGTTATTTTCACCCATACTATTTTTATGATTGTAAAAACTGAAATTTCTTTTCAGTAATCAAGTGCAATAATACTGAAAAATTTTCCAATATTTCTTCAATATCACTTCACCAGTTTTGAATAATTTTTTTAAAAAACCTAGGGGAGGGCCGGCCCCATGGCTTAGCAGTTAAATGTGTGCGCTCCGCTACTGGTGGCCCGGGTTCAGATCCCGGGCACTCACCAACGCACCACTTCTCCGGCCATGCTGAGGCTGCGTCCCACATACAGCTACTAGAAGGATGTGCAACTATGACATACAACTATCTACTGGGGCTTTGGGGAGAAAAAGGGAAAAAAAGGGAGGAGGATTGGCAATAGATGTTAGCTCAGAGCCGGTCTTCCTCAGCAAAAAGAGGAAGATTAGCATGGATGTAGCTCAGGGCTGATCTTCCTCACACACAAAAAAAAAAAAACCTAGGGGAGGGGCTGGCATGGTGGTGCAAGCAGTTAAGTGCACGCACTCTTCTGCAGTGGCCCTCTGTGGGGTTCACCAGTTCGGATCCCAGGCGCGCACCAATGCACCACTTGTCAAGCCATTCTGTGGCGGCGTCCCATATAAAGTAGAGGCAGATGGGCACAGATGTTAGCCCAGGGCCAGTCTTCCTCAGCAAAAAAAAAAAAAAAAGAGGAGGATTGGCAGATGTTAGCTCAGGGCTGATCTTCCTCACAAAAAAAAAAAAAAACCTAGGGGAGTTGTTGTACCCTACACAAGGGAAGTAGATTGAAAGAGAATTGAGGCAAATATTCATTTTTTCTCTGACTCATTATTATAACTTTCAAAAATAGCCTAGAGGGGTCATATGGCATATACAAAATATAAAACAATAACCATTCAGAGCTAACTTGATAGTGTTAAGAAAAGTTACCCGAAAATATATATACATCAAACATTGAAACACTAAATTAACTAAACCAATGCCCTTAAATATCCATTAAGCTGGATATTTAATATATCCAACCATGTGCCAAGAGTTCAAACTGACTTCAGATTTCAGCAAAGGATGTGCTTTGAAAGTCACTGAAATACATATCGAAAGAAAGAAGACAAAGGGATGAATTTGAATACAGGTAAAATTACAGACATGGAATTCAGACAACAAGAGTCCAAAATAAATATGCCCAGTGTTATGAAGAAAGGAACACAGAAAAGAAGGAAGGGACACAGAAAATGCAAGAGAAAAAAACTCATTTAAAGATTTAATTAAAAAACTCATTTACAGATTTAATTAAATAAAAGGAGATATAAATCTGTTTAAAAGGCACATTAGTATGAGGAATAGTTAGGAAAACTTCACCAAATCTGAGACATAAACTATCAAAATCTACTAAAATTTAAGAATACAGAAAGCCTTCACTAGACAGATTAAAAGGCTGCACCTCACAGTCAACAGGGAAAAATAAGAAAGTAGGTTGGTCTCAGATCTCTCCTCAGCAACACCAGATTTCATGATATAATAGAGTAGTGGTTCTAACTAGCTGCAATTTTTTCCTTGGGGACATTTGACAATATCTAAGGACATTTTTGATGGTCACAACTGGGGGTGGGTACTACTGGCATCTAGTGAGTAGAGAAAGGGACTTGCCCAAGGGTGGTGGTGTTGTTAGGGCTTGAAAAATAGGATGTTGTGATGGGTTTCATAAGTGACGCTCCACCATGTAGAGGCAGTGGGACTTCTGATTTGGCAAATGTGTTTGCTGAAAAGAACTAAATCAAGTGCCAAAGTCTTAATACCTGCAGCAAAAGATGTCATTGCCCATACATGGTATAGAGGCTGTGGAGTCATTTGCCTTTGAATGGACCATGTAGGCTTGGACAATAAGCATCCTAAAGGCAACCAGAAAGGACTGAACATCAAAGGCTCTTTCCTAAGTGTCTAGCGTACATCCTGCTAAGTAGAGAAATGAGCTCCCATCATAACTAAACTCTTCTCACCCTATTAAATGGTGGCTGAGAGCCAGATTTACTTTAAGTGAAAAATTTAATATGCTTTTTCTACTCCTCAGGAAAAAATTTATGATTTTACATTTATTATCCCATTTAATCTTCACCACTCTTGAAAGAAGGTATTGTTTATACCTAATGAGGTACAGAAAAGTTAATATATGTTTAGTGGGTTAACACAGACAATGGAGCTAGTGACAGAGAACATTTTTGTATGTGAGTAATCATAAGAGAAAGTATTGACTCACATAATTGAAATGTCTGGGAGCAGAGTTAGCTTCGAGCAACAATGTTGATGCAGGGCCTCAATGGATGTCATCAAGATTTAGTTTTGTTTCCATATTTTGCCTCGCTCTCTTCTGTGCTGGCTTCATTTTCAGGCTTCAGGTGGTGGCTGGATGGCTGCTAGCAAATTGAGAGCTAAATCCTGCCAGGTTCAAGTACACTGAAAATGTGGTGCTTTCTCACAACAGTCCCTGCAGGTGGCACCAATTGGATCATGTGCCTGTCCCTAAAATAGTCATTGTAGCCAGTTGAATGGAATCCTCATTTTGGCCAGGCCTGAATAGAGGTGTCGGGGGAGACAATCCCACAAGCACACAAACTGAGACTGAAAAATGTGGTTAGTTTTCTCGGAGGGCACAAGAAGTACAGTTCATAGAAAGTTAATGAATACTGAGTGACAAAATAAAACAGATGCCCACTACAGGCCTCCCTAATAGCCCAACTCCTGACTTTGGGCCTACAGCTACATGACTGCCCCTTCAGGCGCTAAAGTTTGCTGTCAAGTCTGAAAGGAGATAGTTGTAGAGACCCTGGGAGATGGGAAGAGTGATAGGATAGAGCCCTGGGCAAGAATCTTGAAGAGGGGGAAAATATCTGGGATGCTTCTGCATTCCTATTGATGGACCATCCAATTAGCTGATTCCCACTTCCTAAGTCTTCTCATTTCAAATTCTTTTACCTTCACTCCAACAGGGCTATGGCCAAAACCTAGACCTCACCACAAGGGACAGCTCTGCCTTCTGAATAAATACAGTGTCACATCCTACCCTCCGACCTCAACCTCTTCCCCTTCTAGCTCACGCCTTCACATGCCAATTCTTCAAGCTTGCCAGGACCTCCAGTCTTTTGATCCTTCCATTAGCAACTTTTTGCTATCATTTCCTCCTTCTCCACAGAAGACTTCATGATCCATCACTTAAGTAACATCCTAAATACCCCCACCCATTTTCCTTTCCTCATTCCTGCCTAGCAAAATCCCAACTCTGCCTTTTCCAGACCTGCCCTCTACTTGAGTGGCTCAGCACTATTGGATAAAATCATACAAATGAGTCTACAGCTAATCATCAACTACAATCCTGCTTGAAATGTATTCATTCATTCATTCATTCTAGGTATATATGTTTACACGTATATTTATTGAGTGCCTACTAAGTCCTAGTCACTGTGGAGCTCACATCATTGTTTCCTCAGTGAACACTAACACTCACATCCTCCTCAAAACTATTTCAAATCTTCTCTAGTTTCCCTAAACTTCTGCCCCCACACCAACTCAGCAGATGTGCTGGACCACCTAAAGGCATCATAAAAGAATGAATAGCAAAGACTCTTTCCTAGGGTTTTTTTTTTTTAACAGTGTACATCCCACTGAATAGGGAAATGAGCTCCCATGATAATTAAAGCCTTGGATGGGAAACAATCTCTCCTTCCCTTCCCCTTCCCCTTCTATTCCTTGTTCTCTCTCTCTTTGTGTCTCTCTTCTCTCTTCCCCACATCTCTCTCTCTTCTTTGACCCTCCCAAACTGGGATATGTGCCCTTACTCCTCCCGTCACAGTTCACACGCTGCGTTGTAACTTTTGCCTTATCGATTCTCCCCTAGAACACAGACCATGTCTATCCTTTTACTGCTCTGTTTCCAGCTACTGTGGCTTATCATCCAATGGGCTTCCATAACCCTTTAGGGGAACAGATGAGCCGAGGGAGGGACTCTTGGGCTGGAGGGCCCGGCTCAGCACTCTGTGGGGGTCAGGGCCACCCCAGGGGTGAGGACTGAGCAGCATTTCCTCCTCCTCCTCCTCCGGCTTCCTAAGGGAGGTTGCATGGCTTCACCCCTGGGCAATGAATTTAATCTCTGTTGCTTCTTTTTTTTTTTTTATTGAGGTCACATTGGTTTATAACATTGTATAAATTTCAGGTGTACATCATTATACTTCTATTTCTGCATAGATTACATCATGTTCACCACCCAAATACTGATTACAATCTGTCACCACACACATGCGCCTAATCATCCCTTTCGCCCTCCTCCCTCCTCCCTTCCTCTCTGGTAACCACCAATCCAATCTCTGTCTCTATGTGTTTGTTGTGGTTTTTATTTTCTACTTGTGAGTGAGATCATACGGTATTAGACCTTCTTGGTGTGGAACTTTTTGGATGCCTTGAGGGACTTTTGGATGCCTCCCTTGCCAAAGGGCTCTTCCAACACTCCTGCCTTTTCTGTCGGGTGTGTGGGGTTCTTGCTGACAAGGTCTCTAAGGGCCGTTCCCCAGTGAGAGGGCTCGCATCCTCAGACCCTCATGTCTGGCCTCGTATGCAGAAGGTCTTCCAAGGGCATGCTCAAAGCTGAGCCTCCTGGAGATGGGAGCCACCTTCTCCGTGGGCAGTCGATGAAGATCATGGTCATCACCTCCATCACAACTCCTGTTTAGTGAGGCTTCAGCAGACACTGGCTGCTGGGCCTTGGGTGAGTCACTGCACCTGAGTCCCAGGTCTCAGCTCTAAAGGAATATATTAATACTGACCTGGTAGGGCTATTGTGAGGAGTGGCATGAACAAGCAAAGTGCTTTTACATGGGCAGAGGTAAAGGCTGGGCTTGGGGCTCTCCTGCAATTGCCACATGGAATTGGTGAGTGTTCTTGTCCTGGGAGCATCTTTGAGAGGCCCAGTCCCCTGGGGATTGGGCTGCAGGCTTTGACAGTAGGGCAGAAAATCTGAGGCAACTGTCTTCACAAACTCAGGTACTGACACATTCATGATTTATTGAGAACCTACTATGTGTCTGGTACTGTGCTAGATAGGAACCCCCATTACCCAGGATTCTGCCCTTCAGCCACTGCTCTTCTCCGACAGTCTTCTTAGGTGACTTAAGTGAGTCATACACTTGTTACCTGCACCAGTGGGATCAGTGCACTTGGGTCCCAGGTTCTTGGTCCACAGACACAAAAGAATTTGAGAGCGAACACACAGCAGAAGTTTTAACAGAGGAGGATTAATTAGCAAAGCGAGAGTACACCCCCAAGGGGAGGGATGGGCAGGCTCCAGGGGAGCTACTGCACCAAAGTCGTGGTGGTCGGTGGCTAAGGAAGGTCGGGTCCCAGGGGCGGGTAGGGTCTTGGAACGTGTGCCAATCAGGGCATTGTCTCCACCCCCACATCCAGAGGGGGAGATTTTTTCCTTATATAGGCATCTCCAGAACTGTCATGGCAGTGCTCCCTCTCCGCCGGGGGGTCAAAACCGCAATGCAAATGAGGATATAATGAGGCTTGGGACTACCCTGAGTTGGGGGAGTGTTGCACATTCAAAGAGCAGAGGCCTGGCAATTACGACGTTGCACCTGGTGGAGTGACCTTGCTCCCAGTTCATATCTAGCTTCCTGCCTATCTCACACTCATGTGGTTATTTCAATGTTCACTTTTCCTTTCTTTAAGCTTCAAAATCATCAATCCAGTTGCTTTCTTATCATTCTCAACCTCGATTTCCCACAGAGACTCCAAACCTAATAGCTTCAAAATATAACCCTCTGCCACCAATTTGCTTTTGCCCTTGTATGGGCAATATCAATTAGTAGCACTCAGTCAAGTAAGAAACAGCCATTCTTGTTTCTTTCTTCTTCATCCTTCCCAAAACTAGTCAGTCACCAAGATTTATTTATTTTACCTTCTAAATATTCCCAAATCTGCCTCTTATTTCAATTTGAAATACCACCATGGTAGTTCAGACCTTCATTGTCTCTCACTGGAACTGTGCAGGAGGCTCCTAACTAATCCATTACTCCAATTTTGCGCCTCTTAAACCTTCCTCTTTACCACTAAACAAAGCAATCTACCTAAAACAAAAGTGACCACGGTACTCACTTGCTCTCAACCCTCAGTGGCTCTCTATTGCCAACCAAATAAAGTATGTACTTGCTAACATAGTATACAAGGCCTTCCACTAGATCATCTCTCTCTGCTTCATCAGCTTTCTTGTGGAATTACTCTCTGCTGTGTATTTTTTTTTTTTTCCTCCAAAGCAAAGAAATTCCTGTCGTTACTCCTAAAGCCCTCATGCTGGTCTGTGCTTCCATGTCTTTGCTCATAATGCTTTCTCTGTCTGAAATACCCTTTTCACTCTTCTTCACTTGGGTGTTTCTTAACTCTCTTTCTAAATTCAGTTCAGGTATTATTAATTCTTTCGAGAAAACTATCCTGAAGTTCCAGGTTACTTGGACCTGTCTCTCCTAATGAATACGAGCATTACACCACTGGTAGAATAATAACATCACCCATCACCCCCACAACACAGGTGAATACATGTGGTTGGAGAAGGGGACAAACACCCCACCCCTGGCAGAGGGGCAAGAAACAATCCTGGGCCCAAGCAACTAGATGTGCCCTATAGCTGGAGGAGAGGAAGGATCACTGAGAAAACTCTACCCTCAAGCTATAGGTACACAAGGCCTGTGTAGGCCTGAGGCTAGACAAGGACAATAGAAAACCCCAACCCCACCATCACTAGGTTAGCAATCCTAAAAAGCAATAGGAGTCTATCAATGGAGGAGGGGCCAGAGTGTAGAGAGAGAGCTTCTCTGAGATGCAGCTGACTAGGGAAGGCCTAAAGTTAGTGGTGGACTAATAACATTGTCAACAGCCCCCCTGAAATGCAGCTCTCACCCTCATTACCTACCATTACCTCATGGTAATTACAGAGGTATTTAAGGCTGATATTACATTGTACACATGGGACAAATAGACAACAACTAGCAAGAAGGTAAATTTAACTACAGCTTGTCATTAACTCTATTAAATGTATCATCTAATTAAAAGATGATGATTGTAACATTGGACCCAACTATACCATATGCTATATTTAAAAAATCTGTTTTAAATATAAAGACCTAGATAGTTTAAAAGTAAAAGACATACCACACTGACACTAATCAAGAGAACACTGATAATTAAAAGAATATCAAACAAAATAGACTTCAGAACCAGGAAATTACCAGAGATAAAGAGGGACATTTATATTACGTGAAGGGGACATTCATCAACAAGATTGCAAAAATCCTAAATGTTTACACTCCTAACAAAGATTCAAAACACATGAAGCAAGACTGAAAAAACTGCAATCTACGGTTACAGTTGGAGACTTTTTACACTCTATTCTCAGTAACAGATAGAAAAAGTACATAGAAAATGGGTAAGGACATAGAAGACCTGAACACTATAAGTCAACTTGACTAATTAACGTGTATAGACACTACACCCAACATGAGCAAAATACAGTAGTCCCCCTTATCCACAGGTTCACTTCCGTGGTTCAGTTACCTGCAGTGAAGTGCAGCTGTCATCTGCTCCTGGCATCCAACCATCAACATCATCATTGCTCGATGATCCTCCTTCTGATGTATCATCAGAAGGTCAATAGTAGCCTAATGCTACGTCACAATGTCTATATCATTCACCTCACTTTATCTCATCAAGTAGGCATTGTATTGTCTCACATCATCACAAGAAGAAGGATGAGTACAGTACAATATGTACTTTGAGAGACAGAGACCACATTCTCATAGCTTTTATTACAGTATATTGTTATAATTGTTCTATTTTATTATTACTTATGTTATTAATCTCTTATTGTGCCTAATTTATAAATTAAACTTTATCGTAGGTATGTATATATAGGAAAAAACACAGTATATATAGGGTTCGGCACTATCTGCAGTTTCAGACATCCACTGGGGGTCTTGAAATGTATCCCCCACAGATAAGGGGGTTATGGTATACACATATCAGTAATGAAAGAGGAAACATCACAACTGATCCCACAGACATTAAAAAGATAATAAGTGATTATTATGAACAACTTTGTGACAAAAACTTTAATAACATAGATGGAATAGAAAAATTCCTTGAAAAGCACAAACTATCAAAGGTAACTAAAGAGGAAATAGATAAGTAAATAGTCTTATTTCTATTAAAGAAATTGAATTCATCCTTAAAAGACTTCAATCAAACAAATAATCCAGGCCCAGATGTCTTCACCAATGGACTCTATTAGCCATTAAGGAACAAATAAATGTCAATTCTAGGAAATTCTTCCAGAAATTAGAAGAGAAGAAAATGTTTTGAAGTGATAAAAATATTCTATATTTTGATTGTTGTGGAGTTACATGACTGTATTCATTTGTCAAAATTCATACAATTGTGTAGCGATATAGAGTGAATTTTACTTTGTATAAATTATATCTCAATAAAGCAGACTCAAAAATTTTTAAAAAGCCAACCTAGCTACAGGCACATTATTCTATCACATATGAATCTACTTGCATGGAAATATATTTTATAGTAGATCAGTTGGATTTTTTAACTGGAACATATTGTTTTATTTAAAAAAGAGTTGTTCCATGAAATATATGATCTTAAAAAAAAGTATTTAGAGGGCAAGTAGGGATTTTGGTGAAAAGTTAAAGTAGATGGGAGAAATCAAGAGACCTTTCACAGAGGAAGTATCCATAGGTATGATTCAAAACAAGTAAACATTGTGTTATAAAACTCAAACTGCTTTCCTTCACACTGTTCTAAGAGACGGGGGTAGGTTAAACAGAAGGCTTCTCCCGCTCTCCAAATCAGAATGATTGTGCAGGTTGGGGTAGGAATTTGGAAGAGCTACATTGCTCTATAAAATAAAGGGAACATATTTTAAAATGTTGTCAGGAGGATGGTAATATGGGAGAGAGAAAAGAGAGTGACAAGTAGGGTGGGGTAGAGTTGAGATCCCTCATGAATGAAGAAGCTCAAAGGGAATTCAGGAGAAAAAGAATTACTAAGAGGGAAATTTTAAATTGTTTGCCATAGAGCGTGCTATGTGCTTCTCCTGCTCTTTGTCATCCTTACAGTATGTTTAGTAAAGACTACATTACTCATAATTCAATTTTGTGAAATTTTGAGGACAATTAAAGAGAGGCGCTGAATTCTGTCTGAGTTGATGCAAGACAAAACAGATTGTACAGAGAAACTAAAGCTGAGGACAAAGAAGGTTTCCAGAGTATAAATCCCTGGGAATTAGCAATACTATCTGGGAGAACATAAGATGTTCAAAAGCTATGGAATTGGTGGACTCCGAAGTTGAGATTTCCAATGAGGAAAGAAAACCAACTAATATCAAAGTCATAGGTTGAATAAAAAGGGAATAGTGCAAAGTCTTTATATGGTATAATGAAAAGATGCAACTGGAAAGTAAGAAGGCCCAGAGAAAGGTGGAGCAGCCTAGGAGGATCAGGAGTGATGGAGGGATCAGCTAAGCTGGATGGTGGCATGAAGGGCTATCCTTCCTTTTTTACCCACCCCCGCCTTCAGGAGCCCTTTGTGCATGTCCTACGACTCTGTGATGCAGGCCTGGAACTCTAATCTAGAACTTGTTTTCTCAGTGTTTGATTGTCTAAGAGAGGAGCAGATAATAGAGAACTATCTCTTTTTTTCTGAGGAGCCTTAATATGCTATGGTTGAGATCTATCTTCACTTCACAGGATACTGATTCCAACTGCTGCTCTCTATATAGAGTGGGGATCTTCCTTCTCTTACTCTACTACCTACAGAGGAATCTAGTTTTACCCATATTTTGGAAAAATAGAGACAGAAATCAGATAAGAAAACCCTGGGCCCAGTCCCTAGTATAATATTAATTTTATGCATCAACATGGTTAGGCCGTGGTACCCAGTTTTTGGTGAAACAGCAGTCTACATGTTGCTGTGAAGGTGTTTTTCAGATGTAATTAACATCCAAATCAGTATGCTCTGAGTAAAGTAGATTACCTTCATAACGTGGTGGGCCTCATCCAATCATTTGAAGGCCTTAAAAGAAAAGTCTGAAGTCCTTGAAGAAGATATTCTGCCTCCAGACTGCCTTTGGACTCGAGACTGCAATATCAACTCTTCCCCGGGTCTCTAGTTTGCTGGTCTGCCCTAAAAATATCTGACTTGCCAACCCCCACAATCAAGTGAGTCAATTCCTTAAAATAAATCCTCCCCTCTTCTCTCTCTCTCTATATATGTGTGTAGATAGATAGATGACAGATAGATAGATAGATAGATAGATAGATAGATAGATAGATAGATAGATAGATCGATAGATGATAGAGAGATAGATAGATAGATAGATAGATAGATAGATAGATAGATAGATAGATAGATATAGTTATTTGACATTTGACATTGAATACTAATTCTTGGGGTTCTCAAAGTCTTGTCTCCCCAGAGTGGCCCCCAAAGGACTGTTTTACTCATGCTCTTATAAGATCTCTTTGTTCCTACTTTCACCACATATAACCCATTCTCTAAGTTTCCTAGTATGGAAGCTTGCAAGAAAGAAGCCGAGGTTGCACTGGACTTGATTTCTCTTCTGAAAAGGTGATTAATCTCTTCCACCATTTTCCTGATCCCTCTTTCTAGCATGGTCCATGCAATTCCAGGGCCCCAGTATAGTCTGAGGTTGACATGGGTGGGCGGAACTCGTAGGGAAGAGAATATGAAAGGAAGCTTCAGGGTAAGGGCTGAAAGAAGTGTTAAGTATGGGATGTGAGGGAATCTGATATCCTCTTGTACTGTCAGATCCTCCTACGCCTATTCTGCCCCTGACTGAAGCTTGTTCCTCTTGTCTTCTACAGCCATGTGGACCATCTTCCAGATTAGGGCAACTTTTTGCCATTGTTGCAGCAAGATCTCTGATGTGAAATGCGCAGTGTAATGTCTTCGGAAGCTGGCCCTCTGCTGTTTGTGGTTCCTGTAGAAGATACTCCTCTCTCTGTGTTCCCTTTGGTTTCCACAAGAATTCTGATTCATTTCTAACTCTGGCCAACTTCCTCTCAACAAACACTTAAGAAAACCAATTACCAGCCCCTCTGTTTGAGTCCTCTCTGCTTCTTGCCTTCAACTTCTCACTGGATTTTGCAGAGATATTGTGACCTGCCTCTCTGTCTGAGCCCTCTGAATACACAAAGGAGGCTCTTCTTCCCTTACTGGATCCCTTTTTTGCCCGTAACCCTCTCACCTCCCTTTTTCTCATTGTATCCTATCTTTATAATGAGTCTCATTCCTTTAGCATTCTTTAACCACCATGACTGGCTTTTTCTCTGCCACAGAGTCCTCTCTATCATCGCCCCTACATTTTCACTGATCTTTTTTCCACCCTTACTGATGGCCTTATTCACCCCTGCCTTCAGAGCCTTCCTTTTTATTGGGCTCTTGCGATATTTCACATATCTTTCTTTTACTCCTACCACTAGCTTTATCATCTTTGCTGTTGGGGATCTCTCTGGCACTGTAGCATATCTTCACCCAAATTTCCAACTTTTTACCCTCAATACTGGGCTTTTTTCTGTCACCAGAGCCATTTTTACCACTGTATTTCACATCTCTGATGAACCACATTTCATGCCCAATACTTGCCTTTTCCCTTCTTCCCTAGAGTACTCAAATACTGGATCCTTTTCTCCAACCAGACTTCACTTTGTCTCCAGACCCTACCTGCTCCCCAGACCCCACCTAATCTTAGGATACCAACCTCTCTACAAATTGATACACTTCATGCCTCAGTTGGCTTGGCTTCTAGGATCTCATAGTCCCATCCTCAAGATGTTTCCATTGGGGCCATGGCTACTGAACAGTTGAGTTGTGTCTAGTCTGACTGAGACATGTTATAAATGTAAAGTACACGTCAAATTTCGGAAACAGTATGAAAAAATAATGTAAAATATTTCATTAATATTTTTATATTGATTACATTTTGAAATAATATTTTAATGTAGTCAAATATATTAAATACATTATTAAAATAATTCCCCCTGTTTGTCTCTGACTTAAGTGTGACTACTGGAAAATAAAAAATTACACATGTGGCTCAATTATGTGGCTTATGTTATGTTTCCGTATATTTCTGTTGGAAAGCACCGTGGTAGACGTTCTCATCTTAGACCCCTTTACCTCCATTCCAATATGGCTGTGGCCTCAACCTGGAGCTTCCCACCAGGGACAGCTCTACCTTCTGAAATAGTATACTCTGACATCCCAACTTCTGACCTCAACCTTCAGTCCTTTTAACGTCTGTCCTCAACAAGCCAATTTTCCAACCTGTGAGGACCTCCATTCCATTGGTCCTTCCATACACTCCCTCGTCATCAGTAACCTCTTATCTTTAATACCTCTGCCTTTAATACCAGTACCTCATGGTACACAGTATAAGCCACAGTCCACTGCCACTACCCCCATGGCCATTCTCTTTCATCATTTCTATATGGCAAAATACCAACTTGCTGCCTTTTTAGACTTTTCCTATAGTAAGTAGTTAATATCTCTTAGATAAAATCACACACACACACACACACACACACGAGACCATACTCTCTTGGTCTAGAAAGAATAGCACTAATACTGCTGGAAATATAATCATTCATTCATTCCATAATGTGCCTAGTATTTCTAGGCACTGTTCTAAGCACTTAGGCAACATCAGTGAACAAAACTGACAAACCTCCCTACCTCCTGTAGCTTATGTCGTTTTCCTAGTCAACTCTCTTTCCCATCCTCAAAATTATTTCGAACTTTCACTTTCCTCAAACTTCTGTATTCATTGCCTCAAGAGATCTGCTAGATTCCCACTCCACAGAGGAACTAGAAGCCATTAGATGGGAATTTTTCATCAACAAACACTCACGTCCTACCTCCCCTTTAACTCTGTTTTAACCCTGCCAAAAGGGGATAGTTACCCTAACTTCCCCCATCACAAGGCGTTTCACAATGTTTTACTTTTAGTTTAATCATCCCCCTTGGGGTAAAGGATCATGCCTATCCCGCTGACTGCTTTATCTCCAGTTTCTTGACTTAGCATCTAGTTGGTGATCAATACACCTTTGGAAGAAGGAATGAGCAATGGGAGGGACACCTGGGAAAAGGACTTGCCCGGTGTTCTGGGGGCAGGGCTATCTCCAGGAACAGGGCCTCACTGGGCTTCCTCCTCATGGTTTCTAGTGGCAGCTCTCTCAGGCTTCCTCCAGGACTCTGAATGCTGACTCCATTGCTTCAGAGTTGGAATTTAACTTCACAGCAGATGTTGTTTTAGAGCTTCCTGAATGCCTGAGGGATCTTGCAATGGCTCTGACATTTTTAACTCTGTCAAGCCCCCACCAAGCGTCTCCTTGGAGTTTCCCAGTTCCCTGATGTGATAGTGGAATTAGAAGGTCCTCATAGGCTTTTCATGTGACACTCAGGACTTGACAAGTTAATAATAATAATAATAACAATAATAATAATAATAATAGTATAGACTTCTGTTTATTGAGCTCACATCATGTACTGGCTACCAGGCCTTGGGCAAGTCATTTGATCCAAGTTCCAGATTTCATCTATTAAAGGAGATATATTAATGCTTAGTAAGGAGATATAGTAATGCTAATAGGATTTTTATGAGGCATAGAATGCTTTTCCTCTTGCATTCTCATCATCAATTATTAGCACCCAGTCATCCAAGTAGGAGACATTGAGCCATCCTATACTCCTCCCTCATTCTTCCCACAATTACTCAATAAGTTTTGCTTATGTTTTTCTGATAGATATTTCTCAAATCTGTCTACTCAAGGCCTAATCATCTTTCACCAAAACTGCAGTACCTCCTATCATATCACCATCACACCAGCTTTGCCCCTCTTATAATCTTTACTCTTATTACTACCTGAGAAAAATATACTTAGCATGACACTTCCATACTGGAAACTCAATTACTGTCTGGTCTACCAAATAAAGTCTGTACTTCTTATCCTGGTGTATTATCTGCTTTTATTGATTTCTAGTTTAATTCCATTTTTGTAAGAAGACATACTTTATATAATCTCAAGCCTTTGAAATTTATTGAACTTGATTTATGGTCCAGAATATAGAATATAGTTTATTTTGGTGATGGTCCATGTGCACTTAAAAAGAATATGCATTCTTCTATTGTTGGGTGAAGTGTTCTACAGATGGAAAGTAGGTCAAGCTGGTTAGTGGTGTTATACAAGTCTCTGTATACTTACTGATTTTCTTTCTATTTACTTCCTCAATTTCAGAGAGAGGAATGTTGAAATCTCCAAGAATAAATGTGAGGTTATCTACTTCTCCTTTCAGTCCTATCTACATTTGCTTCGTTTATTTTATAACTCCATTATTATGAGTATATACATTTAAGACTGCTGTGTCCTCTTGGTAAATTGACTCCTTTATCATTATGAAATGTCTTCTTCTATCCCTGATAACATTTGTTTCGAAATATACTTTACCTAATAGTGATATAACCATTATAGCTTGCTTTTGATTAGTTTTTACATAGCATATATTTTTCTATCCTTTTATTTTTAAACTATCCCTGTCTTCATTTAGAGTGAGATTCATTCAGACAGCATATATTTGGGTCCTACTTTTTAATCCAATCTAACAATTTATGCCTTTTTAAAAATTTCAGCTTTACTGAGGTATAATTGACATATAAAATTGTAAGATATTTAAAGTGTACATCATGATGATTTGATATGCATATACATTGTGAAGGTATTCTTCCCATATAGTTAATTAACACATCCATCACCTAACATGTTAATCTTTTTTATTATTGTTTTGGTGAGAACATTTAATTCTACTCTCTTAGCAAATTTCAATTATACAATACAATGTTATCAACCATAGTCACCATGTATTACATTAGAACCAAACTCCATATTCATCTAATAGCTGAAAATTTGTACCCTTTCCCCACCTCTCCCTATTTCCTCCAACACCCAGCCTCTGGTAACCACTTTTCTACTCTCTGTTTCTATGAGTTTGATTTTTTGTTTGTTTGTTTTGTTGTTTTTTTGTGTGTGTGAGGAAGATCAGCCCTGAGCTAACATCCATTCCAATCCTCCTCGTTTGCTGAGGAAGACTGGCCCTGGGCTAACATCTGTGCCCATCTTCCTCCACTTTATATGGGACGCTGCCACAGCATGGCCTGACAAACGGTGCATCGGTGCGCACCTGAGATCTGAACCCGGGCTGCCAGCAGTGGAGTGCACACACTTAACCACTATGCCACAGGGCCGGACCCTGATTTTTTTTTTTTTATATTGTACATAAAAGTCATACCATGCAATATTTGTCTTTCTCTATCTGACTTATTTCACTTAGCCTAAGGCTGTCCAAGTTCATCCATGTTGTTGCAAATGACAAGATTTCTTTTTTATGGCTAAATAATATTCCATTATATATATACCACATTTTTTTATCCATTTTGTCTGTCAGTGGACACTTA
Organism: Ceratotherium simum simum; assembly: GCF_057802395.1. Taxonomy (NCBI): domain Eukaryota; kingdom Metazoa; phylum Chordata; class Mammalia; order Perissodactyla; family Rhinocerotidae; genus Ceratotherium; species Ceratotherium simum. The sequence continues at coordinate 26,713,296 of NC_141911.1, forward strand.
GGTTGTTTCCACATCTAGCAATTGGTCTATTCATATTTTCTATTTCTTCATGACCCAGTGTTGGTAGGTTGTATCGTTCTAGAAATGTATCCGTTTTTTCCAGGTTGTCCAATTTGTCAGCATATTATTGCTCATAGTAGTCTCTTGTGATCCTTTGTATTTCTGTAGTATCAGTTGTCACATCTCTTTTATTTCTTATTTTATTTATTTAAGTCCTCTCTCTTTTTGTCTTTGTGAGTCTAGCTAAAGATTTGCCTATTTTGTTTATCTTTTCAAAAAAACCTGCTCTTAATTTTATTGATCTTTTCTATTGTCTTTTTAGTCTCTATTTCATCTATTTCCACTCTGATCTTTGTTATTTTCTTCCTTCTACTAACATTGAGTTTAGTAGGTTCTTCTTTTTCCAGTTCCTTGAGATGTAAATTAGGTTGTTTATTGGAGATCTTTCTTATTTCTTAATGGGTGCTTTACTGCTATGAACTTCCCTCTTAGAACTGCTTTAGCTGTATTCCATAAGTTTTGGTATGTTCTTATTTCCATTTGTATTTGTCTCAAGATATTTTTTGATTTCTTTTTTGACCCATTGGTTGTCCAACAATGTGTTGTTTAATCTCCACATATTGGTGAATTTTCCAGTTTTCTTATTGTAATTGATTTCTAGTTTTATATCATTGTGGTTGAAAAAGACGCCTGATATGATTTCAATCTTCTTAAATTTATTAAGACTTGTTTTGTGGCCTAAAATATTATCTCTTCTGGAGAATGTTCCATGTGCACTTGAGAAGAATGTGTATTCTGCTGCATTTGGATGAAATGTTCTGTAAATATCTATTAATCCCATCTAGTTTGACAGGGCATTTAAGTCCAACGTTTCCCTATTGATTTTCTGTCTAGATGATCTATCCATTGATGAAAGTGGGGTATTGAAGTCCCCTACTATTATTGTATTGCTATCTTTTTCTCCCTTCAGGTCTATTAATATTTGCTTTATATATTTAGGTGCTCCAATGTTGGGTGCATAAATATTTACAAACTTTATGTCCTCTTGTTGGACTGACTCTTTTATCATTATATAATAACCTTCTGTGTCTCTTGTTACAGTCATTGTCTTAAAGTCTATTTTGTCTTGTATAAGTATAGCTACTTCAGCTTTCTTTTGATTTCCATCTTCAAGAAGTATCTTTTTCCATTCTTTCACTTTCAGTCGGTGTGTGTCCTTAAAGCTTAGCTGAGTCTCTTTTAGGCAGCATGTAGTTGGGTCTTATTTTTTTATCCATTCAGCCACCTTTTGTCTTTTGATCAGAGAATTTCGTCCATTTACATTTAAAGTAATTATTGATAGGTATGAATTTATGTTGGTTTGCAACATCCTCAGGAGTTTCCCGAGTATGATCTAAAACTGGTCCCTCTACATGGAGGGCAAGGAGAGACTGAAGAAAGAGGCAGACCACTCCAGCATGGTAAGTGGCAGTTTTAATGAACAAGGGAACTTACTTATGAAGCTTGTCTTGGGAGGCCACGAGATAAATAGTTTTCCATACCCACCTGCTAGAATCTCAAAAGTTTATATAGAGCCTTAACTGGGTTCAGTCATGTACACAGTCCAGATGGTCTCATCACCATATTACTATCTCAAGGCTATATCCTTGGGTCAGCTTCTGGGAGCAAGGCAGGCAAGCAGAATGATCATTTCAAGGACAGAGGAGGTGGTGAGGAGCCTCCAATTGCCTGAGGGTCAAACTGGCAGTCTGACGACCTCCCGGAACAACTTAATGTTGCCATTTTGTTAATGGTTTTCTGGCTATTTTGTAATTCTCTTGTTTCTTTCTTCTTCTCTTGCTCTTTTCTTTTGTGATTTGATGATTTTCTCTAGTGTTATGCTTAGATTACTTTCTCTTTACCTTTGGTGTATCTGCTAATAGGTTTTTTGCTTTGTAGTTACTATGAGGCTTACATAAAACATCTTATATTTATACCAGTCCATTTTAAGTTGATAACAACTTAAGTTCGAATTCATTTTAAAGGTCTACATTTTTACTCCTCCTTCCCACATTTTATGCTTTTGATGTCACAATTTATATTTTTTATTTTGTGTATTCATTAACAAATGATTGTAGTTATAGTTATTTTTAATACTTTTGTATTTTAATCTTCATACTAGATTTATAAGTGATACCCACCACCATTACAACATTGCAGTATTTTGAATTTAGCTATACATTTACCTTAACCAGTGAGATTAACATTGTCTTATGTTTTCCTATTATGATTAGCATCCTTTTGTTTGAGCTTGAAGAAGTCCCTTTAACATTTCCTGTAAGTCCAGTCTAGTGGTGATGAACTCTTTCAGCTTTTGCAGGTCTGGAAAACTCTTGATCACTCCTTCAATTCGGAAGGACAACTTTGTTGGTTAGAATATTCTTGATTGGCAGTTCTTTTCTTTCAGCACTTTGAATATATCATGTAACTCCCTTCTGGCCTGCATAGTTTCTGCTGAAAAATCTGGTAGTAGTCTTTTGGGTTTCCCTTGTACTAACACCTTTATTTATTTATTTATTTATTTTGCTACTTTTAAGATGTTCTCCTTGCTTTTGACAATGTAATTATAATGTGTCTTTGTGTGGATCTTTTTGGATTCTTGTTATTTCAAACTCTCTGGACTTCCTGGATCTGGATGTCTGTGTCTTTCCCCAGGTTAGCTTAGGTAAGTTTTCAGCCATTATTTCTTTGAATAAAATTTCTGCCCCTTTCTCTCTCTCTTCTCTGTCTGGGATCCCTATAATGTGAATATTGTTTTTCTTGATGGTGTCCCATTAGTACTTTAAGCTATCTTCACTCTTTTTCATTTTTTTTTCTTTTTGCTCCTCTGATTGGATGAATTCCACTGCCCTGTCTTAAAATTTGCTGATCTTTTCTTCCACTTCGTGTAGTCTGCTGTTTAACCTCCCCTTTGAATTTTTCAATTCAGTTATTTTATTCTTCAGCTCTGTGATTTCTGTTTGGTACTTTCTTACAATTTTTATCTCTTTGTTAAAATTCTCATTTTCTTCATATATTGTTCTCCTGATCTTGATGAACATCTTTATGACCATTATTTTGAACTCTGTCATCTAAATCACTTATCTCTGTTTCTTTAAGGTCTGTTTCTAGAATTTTATCTTGTTCTTTTGTTTGGAACATATGCCTCTGTTTCTTCCTTTTCCTTTACTCTCTGTGTTGGTTTGTGTGCATTACATAAATCAGCCACCTCCGCCAGTCTTGAAGGACTGGTCTTGTGTAGGAGGTGAGCCTTGTCCTTTGGTCCAGCCAAGCTCTTGGTTGTCTCTCAAACTTTGTGATTGTCCAAGCTGCCTTCTTTGTTCTTAATGGCTCCCAGGAGTTGAGGATGTGTCAAGACCTGTTTCTATGTGGGTATTTTCTCATTCACCCAATATGTAGGACTCACTTAGCTAGTTTCTATATTTCTTTCAGAGAGAATTGCTCCATGTTTAGCTATAGAGTCAGCGAATCCCTGGAAGGAGGTGAGTTCAGAATCCTCCTATGTAGCCATCTTGGACTGGAACTGTCCTCCTCCAAAGTCTTTACAGCCTAAGGACTTGTTTTTGTCTTTCTTTTTCTGGATCATTCTTAGCATAATGCCCATGTGATCCAGCAGTCCCACTTCTGGATATATATCCAAAGAAAATGAAGCAGAATATCAAAAAGATATCTGCATTCTCATGTTTATTCCATCCTTATTCACACTAACCAAGACATGGAAACCACCTAAGTGTCTGTCAGCAGATGAATAGATAAAGAAGATGTGGTGTAATAATAATAGAATATTATTCAGCCATGAGAAAAAAGGAAATCCTGTTACTTGTGACAACATGGATGGACCTTGAGGGAATTATGCTAGGCAGTGATTTAATAGGTGTTACCTAGGTCTCTTTATTGGTGTGCTGTAATAACTTTCTTTATCTTTTTTAATTTCTATATTTTTTGAGTGCTGACCATGTATTACATATTGTACTAGACTCTGGTGGTTATACAGTGAAAAAAAAAATCCTTTGCCTGAAAATAATAAGAAGGCACTCAGAGAATAATGGCAAAATGAAAAAAGCTATCAGGGCAAATTATTTGCAAAAGCAAGAGAAGAATAACTAGAATTATTGATAAGAGCATATACATTCCCTCCATACTCTTTAGCTTTGTAAGTGTATATTTTCAATGATATATTATTCTTTTATGTCTATTATCAAAAATAACAGTGTAAAATACACAAATATCCAAAACCAAAATGTTTTTCTTTGACATCACGTGTTAATCAATAATGCATATACGAATAAATATTATCTTTTGGCCATATCCATTAACAAAAGGAAATACAATGTTAATAGACTCTTTGTGGCAAGAATGCTCTTATCTGTATTTGGGAATATCATCCCTAACTCCCTTGTGCTTATAAGAATAATTCAGACAAGTAATAGAATGAAAATCAACTGCTATCCTTTTGAGAGTCACAAAATTATTAACTTAGAGCATGAGCATGAGCATTTCTCTCTCCAATAAAGGATTGGAGTTCTAATTTCAGTACTGAAATGGAACTTTCTTTTTCCAACTGGCAAGGAAGATATATTACAGGAAAACAATGAAGCTAGTTTCTGTTCTTGCTGCTGCTGTTTGACAGTAATAAGAATAAATATAAAATTGCAAATATAGTATAAATATTAGATGGGAAATAGTGATGTTACCATAATTCACATTATCTTTCATTATTTTCAGCTCACTATTTTTTTATAGCCCATGCTTGAAATAGCATTATGCAATCTATAATATACACTAATTGAAACTGTGTCAGCAGTTAGCATTCTATTAACTAGTCTAACTTTCAGGGGGTTTAATTTTAGCTACCACAATCATTTTGTATCAATACTTTTCCTATGTGTTCTTAATAGCATACACAGTACGGTTGATGAGTTCTATTCTTATTTTGGGAGGTCAGAGGGCAGACAAAGAAGGAAGATTGTGCTTGTTTGATATACATTTGTTTTCTGTTACCAATATTTGACATCATTACACTAGTCTGCAGTGAGTTGAAGCTAAGGGTAAGAAGTTATTTTAACATAATTTTAAAATTAATTCCTCTTACTTTCTTGATAACAAACTACTAGAAATCTCAATGTAAGGTTAGGCTAGGCTTGCCTTCCATAAATCTCTGCTTTTCTTGGTTTCTTTTCTGTTACTGCTCTAGGAATGAAGATTAAACATAGATCAACTAAATGCTATTCATTGAGATACCTAGTCACCTATCTAATAAGTTACACAAATCAAAGACAGAAGTACTTCTAAGGTCACTCAGAACAGATATGTTTTCTTAGGTAAATGTGCTTTGCCAGAGTATCTTTTTATTTGTACCCAGAAATAGTTCATATATATAAAATGCAAATCACAGTATTGCAAAAATTTCCTCTAACATGTAGAAGCCTTTTTTTTCACACTACAAAGTAAAAGAACCAATGCCCTGTCCAAAATAATAGCATGTTATCTTCCAGTCTTCACAAAGTATGGGAGATCAAGCTATTCCATAGTCAAAATGTCAGCCCTTTCTCAAATGATCCACAAACCCTACCTCTGGCTAGGACATATTTTAGGATCCCTAGACTAATAACTTCCTGATTCCACATCTGGTTAGTATTACCTGTGATTACATCAAGACCCAATTTATTGTTATTATTTTCCCTTATTCTTTGAAATGTTGTTCCCTTACCCCCAGCCTTATAGATATTAGCTTTGCAGATACTATTCATATTGTTGCTTTTTTCCGTCTAGATCTTTGCTTTATTTATTAATCCTATTTCTTCTGTTTCCCAAATCATGAATTCTTTTTATTTCTTTTATTTTACATGCCTATACCACTTTTCTAATTGGATAACTCCCATTTTAGGGAAAATGGCCCACAGAGTACACATAAAGAACAAGTCAGTTATCCTTATGGGAAGCTCCTCCGAGTAACCAAAGGTGGTCTCATTTTGAAGAGATCTCTATGGTCACCTGAGAGCTACATGATCAACTGGAGGCATCCTTAATCACTTGAATGTCTCTTATGAGCACTCTTAACGTGTAGGCTACTGTATTTTGGAGAGGAAAGTAAGTTAATGCTAGGCTTCCATACAAGTATATCTCAGGGGTGCATGTCGTGCCTTTGGAAAGAAATTTTTATTAAAATTGTTGGGGCTCATAAAGAAGGATCTAAACCAGTCACTGAACACAGGTTGATAGTGCTTCCAATGTGGCTTTAGGGTTCCCAGTTCAGTTAAATAATTGGCTCTAATCCTTGTTTTTGGAGGGACTATTTGAAGGCAGCAGTCCAACTTGCCCTGTTTTTCTACCCCATGGCATTATTTTACCCTGTAGAATACTGAGCAATGAATATGAGAATGGAGTGAGGAAAATATCCAAAAGTGTTGACCAATGTTTGCATGGAAGGTGGAGGTACTCCACCCTCAACTTCTGTTTTTAGTAGCTATCTTGGTAAGGTTAATGGGAATAGTCAGAATCGTCTGAGAGGGATATGGCAGACTCAACAACGAGTTAAACTTATGGTGTTTACAGCAGTTGAAGAGAATTGCACCAAGGTATTTTCCTTCATGAGGAAGGCTCCAGGAGTGATTCTGAAAGACAAAGATAATTAAAGGTCTTTCCTCAGCTGTACTTTTGAGGGTCTGAAATGTTCCCTGCCCAGGCACCAATATTGTTGTTATCTCACCACTCTGACAAAATTCAGGTGTCCTTTTCTGGTAGCTATAAATTCAACTGTTTCTCAATTATCTCTTGCTCAAATCCAGTTCTTTTGTTAGATGTCAGGTTTAAGAAAGAGGATCATGTTCAGAAAACATACAGAAACCCATTATGCCCCTCACTTTGGCCCATATGTTCCACTATAGAGGGAGTTGACAAGCAATATATTCAACCAGATGGTCATCACCCACATGATCTGTGGCCATGCCAATTTAACAATAGCATCTTGGTGGCTGAATCAGAATCAATTTTGAATTCACTAGGCTCTCTCGTGGCCAGGCTTCCACCCAGAAGATATGCCAACCAAGCTAGCCTGGGCTTGCTGTTAGGAGAAAGAAAGAAGCAGCATACCCAGGAATGATCAGGGAGAATTCCCAAACTCTCAAAATAGGTCTTTATAACCCTACCCCTCTCATTCTGATCATTGCCCAGGACACGGCTGAAGGAAGATAATTCTTTTTTGAAGATTGTCACATTGAGTGACCAAATTGCCTTATTAAAAATGTGGTAGAGTCAGAAATCTTTTTGAGTCAATTTTTACGGAGGCTATTCCAACAATTAACAGTATCAGATGATAGGGAGTATTAAGTGTCCATCGAATACTTTGGCTTTCCATTGCCAGATTGTAAATGGTCCAGAAATCTGAAGACATAACACAGATTAGTTTCAAGGGCTATAATGGTGTGTCCAGAGTCAGCTGGATCAGACTAGAAGGACAGCATTGTAAGCTAAAAAAACAACAAAACAGTGGTGAGGAACCACTGATAACCAAGAGGAGGGGCAAAGATTCATGTAGTCAAACTGTCAGGAGTGGGTTGGGACAATGCCCTGTAGCATATGGCCTCCCTCAATGAGAGACAAAGAGATAAAATTTCTGCAGACATCATAAGTATGTGTTCAGTGGTAGCCTCTGCACCAGGAACATGTGCCATTCTGTTATGGTTGCAGATGTATTGCCATGTCCAGTATGATGATGGATCCAGGTAGCAACAGTGGCAATCTGGGTGGTGCAGCCTCAATCAGCAAATTGATTCCAGTCAGTTTTATCAGAAAACATGCTCTTACCATGGACATTTATGTAAGTAATCCAGTTAATGAGCAATCATTACTTGTTTCCTCAGTTCATGGCCCCAAAATGAGTGTCTTTTATTCAATAGCCTGTAGTTTTACAAGGGGCATACCAAATAGCTAGGGTCAGTAAAAATATAACAAGGTTTATTAAGGGAAGCATTAGCTACAACTATGAGAGTTACTTTAGTACTGCCCACTAAGTGGAGTAGGTAGCCATGACCATTTTTGGTTCTGCATAATCAACACTGTTGTTGAATAGTTGCCCTACCCAGAGGACACCATCAGCATCCAGCTTAGCTAAACATCAGTGAATCAGGCCCAGACATTTAGGAGAACCTCTGTGAATCTGAAACAGCAGCTCTGCTTCAGACAGCAAAGTGAGGGATAAAGTTTCCCCTAAAGGGATAGCTGCCACTTTTTCATGTAAAACTGAGATATAGCTATGGTCAGCCTAGCTGCATTCTGGAATATGCCATTGCCATTTGACCAGCAAGGCTTTTTAGATTCTTTTCACCTTGTTAGTCATTGAGTTGACCACCCAAAAACGTATTATCAGACCAAAGAATTATAAGGTCTTCATGAGTCAGGCATTTAGTTTTAACAAGAGCTTAGAAGTAAGGTATTAACTAAGTTTTGTCAGGGAGGCAACAAGTCCAAAACTCCAAGAGGCATCTCCAGGTGGGAGGTTGCTTTCCTTTGCCAGAGGTTCCAACTAGAAAAATCATCAGTCTCAGAAACTTGTAGTTCAAAGGAATCATTAGAGCTGTAGACCCCCAAGAGTACTAGCATTTCTCTAAATCCACTTCTTCCTAATTGGCAGAATTCATTTTGGCACTTTTGGGACAGGGAAGAATAAGCATATAACACTTCATTTTCTACTATACATTCAGAGGTAGAAACAACAGAACACCGATTCAGCCCAGAGAGTTGCACTCACAAGGTCACATTACCTTCCCTCTCCACATTCTTTTCCCTTCTTTCCTGCCCAAATCCCATCAGTTGAATCTAGGCACTCCATCATTTCATAGAACTGGATAGGTTGGTGCCTTGGTTATTAATGTGCTGGATAACAGAGTAATAAAAGTTTGAATACCCTCATATCCTAGAAATGTCCCAGTATACTCATGCATATGGCCTTCATCCCCTCTTGGGGATAGGGAGACATCAGGTGATTAAGGGTGATTAATTAAGGGTGATTACCCTTAATCATCTTTGTCTTAGCAGCTGAGGTCAAGGTAGAGGAATAAATTGGAGGTGGGAAATGGAAACAGCATGTTTGAGAACTCTTTCAAACTGATTATAAAAGTGAGAGAAATAGGGTAGGCAACTCATAGAATATGGCGCCAAAAGAGTGTTTATTTTGTTTAAGGTGGAAAGGACATTAGCCTGTTTAGAAGATGTTACAAAGAAACTTAATACAAGATTTATTCCACTATTGTGTAATGGTACACTGGGGATTCTGGCATAGAGTAGGTTCTAGATTCAGAGAACAAATAAATAAATTACAAATAATCAAGTTATCTCACATGTATTATCAATTTATGTGACATCAAAAATATGTAGTCTCTACTAGAATTTGAGTTGTATTTTTACTTATTTTAAAATAGAAATCTGCAACATGATTTTGACTAACCAGACAGCTGCTTTAAGACACCCAAATTTAAGCATGAAGATATGCCTTCACTGGGGAAATTGTTTTAAAAAAAAGACCTGGCTAGCATTAAAACCCACTTAAATGATCTACAGGTAGTTAGTGAAAGTCCTTAAATAAATCTCTCCCCTGACCATCCCCCTTGCAAAAAAAAAGGAGAAAGGGAAGGATAGAAGGAAGAAGAAAAGAAGGAAGGAAAGAAGAGAAGAAAGACAAGAAAGGAAGGAAGAAAATAGGTTTATGAAAATTCTCTTGACAAAACATTCTCATCTGCAATAATTTCATTCAGGCATATCCACTCCTAAAGGTAAGCAAACTGAGTGAAGATTAAAACACATAGAGAAAGGGCAAAATACAGATTGATTGATGTATTTATTTATACTGCTTGTTTTAGAGTAGGAGAAAAACCGTGAATGTAAAGTTGGTAAAGTCCTCTCATTATTTCTACCACTTTGGCAAAATTGGTGTGACAGAGGAGAACAAAGAGAGAATTGTGTACATAGCATGAATTTTGGCTTTATGAACAAAAGTCTATTAGCTTATGGAAGTCAGAAATAACTGTGTAGGTGTATTCTAGAGAACTGAACTATGTTCACATAAAAAGAAATGGTGAATGGTGTCTTTCTAAATGTGAAACTATGCAGGACCCTGCTTTGCAATACCAGGAAATCTGCAAGGGGAGTGCTGAGATCAATGTCATTATCCAGAAGGCATTACTGAAATAGATTTTAAATCCTTTGATGTAATTGCTTGCTGAGTTTGCCATTACAGCAGCTCTGTCCTTTTGACTGATTGAAGGCCTTTAACAGCTCAAGTTTTACTGAGACTGCCAACATACTCATGTTGGAACCTTAACGTTAGACAGATGTTTGATGTTTAATTTAACTAATATGGCACTCCATGAGTCAACAAAACACATTTTGTGTTAATGCCAAAAAAAAAAGATGAGGCATAGAAACACATGCAGAGTTAATCTTCCTGTTTCAGCAGACAAGCCTTTGCTCTTAGATTTATTAACATGAATTCTGATTTGAAAACCCTACGGCATTTTTCCTGCCACTGGAGGAAAGCAGTCTTGATTCCACTGGAGCATTTAGAACCAGAACTCAACGAATAAATTAACAGTGTACAAAATCCTCAAGTAAAGTGTAAGGAGCAATGAGGTGAATATTTTTTTCTTTTAGACAGTCTTTATTTTCTATGATTCCTTGAATAATTATTATTCTTTGTGATACTTCTCTTTTCATTTTCCCACAACTACCTAAGACAACCAGACAATAATGTACCTGGTTAGCTTGTCTTTTAATTTTCTTTCTTGCTGAAGAAAGACTATTTGACCAAAAACAAAGAATTTCTTTCAATACTTCCAGTATTGATTGTGTCTAATATAAAAAATATATTTAATATCACCTAGTAGAAGATATTTCTCCTTCTCAAAAAAAAATGGTGGCTATACATTCTGTTCAAGAAATATGGCTAACACTGTTAGCTTCTCCAGTTAATATCACTTTCCTAACATCATTTTGAGGAAAAAAGCTGGAGATTATTTTTTCAATATGGTTTTTGCTAAAGCAACTATCTCAATGTTGTTGGCCTTTTTAAGTTTTACAGTTACTAGTAATAATAGCACAGTTGTTGTAGTGGTGATGGCAGTAGTAGTGGTTGAAAAATTAGAAGAAGATATTTGAAAACCAGGATAATGGCACTGACAAACACACAGTAGTGTCGTATAGATTTCAGTGTATTTTTACTAATATTACATTTTGACTTTCATGATAACTTTATGAAATAGGCAGAGAAACTATCATTATTTTCATTATATATTTAAGGAAACTAAGGCCCAGAAAATTTTGGTGACTTTTTAACAACATTTGACTATTAAGTTATTCAAGTCTAGGTCATCTGACTCCAAATCTAATCATATACCTGCTAGGGTTATGAGTTTTCGCTGGTCAGAAATAATAATTAACCATTCCTAATGATGTATCAATTTTATCAAGATCATTTTCATACCAATATCAATAAGCTGGTTGTGCTTGTTCAAATTTCAATTTAATTTAAATGGAATTTCATCTTGATTTGTATATTTACTTTTTTTAAAACTTTATTTACTATTCTTAAGATTCAACGTATTTAAACTAGCTGGTTTATATGCTCATTCATTCATTTAAACCTGCAGCTAAAGCACACACTACACGAGACTCAATGAGTAAGCATTCTTCCTGCTTCATGTAGCTAACTCTGACTCATTCTTCATATCTCGGTCTCTCACGTCTGTGGCATCTCTAACTGTAGTCAGAGATCCCCAAGACCACCTTTAGGTCAATGCTTCTCTGGAAGGACTCACAGAACTCACAAAAGCTGTTATACTCCTAGTTATGTTTTATTACTGTGAAAGGATAAAGATTAAAATCAGAAAAGACAAAAGGCACATAAGGCAGAGTCTAGAAGAGCCCAGTCACAACTTTCAGTTGTCTTTTCCCAGTGGAGTCTTATAGACAGCACTTAATTCTCCCAGCAACAATGTGTGACAATGTGCATGAAGTGTTACCAGCCAGAGAAGGTCTCTAGAGCCTTCGTGCCCAGGATTTTATTGGATATTGGTCATGTAGGCCTGGAGAGCCCCCAGCGCTGACCTTAGCTTCTCAGTCCCTAGTCTTCAGTGGTCAAATTGATACCATGTGGCCAAAGGCCCCCACCATCAATCATGTTGTTAGCATAAACTATCTGGCCTGGCCCAAGGACCCAGGTAAACAAAGACACTCTTATCAGGCAGAAAATTCCAAGGGCTTAGAGGTTCTCTCCCAGGAGATAGGCAAGGGTCAAAACTTCTTTTGGAATGTGCAGGGTTTGGACAACTCTGACTGCCGAGTTAACCCTTACCCCAGATTAGCACTCATTACATTTCCAATTACGTTTTCAAGATCTATCTTTCATTCTAATTATAAATGCAACAAGGTCAGAGATCATAAAAATTTCTCCACCTTTGCTTGACAAAAATGCATAGAAGTTAAAGTACTGGTAAATTAGTTATTGAAAAGATAGAACATGAAAAGTAGTTTGAATAGGATAAGGGAAATAAAGAATGGGATTATTTCTTAGTTTAAATGTCGTTTTGTCGGGATTCTTTTGGGATAATAACTATTTTTATGTTTGAATCTAGCATTTCCTAACTTCATCATGTTTTTCTAAATTCTTCTTGAATCCTGAATATTTTCTTTTTTGATCATTTCTCTATATTCATGCCTTATACTTGGCTAAAAGAAACAATTTGACACTTTCAACATTCTGCCTGGAAGTCTCCTTAGCCAAATCTATCTTTGTAATAGGTATATTTCATTTTTTCAACATTACAACAGATTTGCCAAACTTTCAGCCACTCCATAACATGGACTCCCTTTACTCCAGCATCTAGTTACAAAATCTCGCTGTCCTCCTTCCTTTGCTAACAGTTTCTTTGAGATACTCTCAACTTATGTTCTCTTTCTCATCATAAAATATGCCAATGTTATAGTTTTTGTTATGGCAGTACTTAAACTTCTGGTACTAATATCCATTTGGATTATCTTTTGTTGTATAACAAGCCAGTCCAAGACTTAGTAACCTAAAATGACAATTTATTATCTCTTGTGGTTTTATGAGTTGACTGTAGTTGGTTGAGTAGTTCAAACCTGGAATTTCTTATGAGGTTATAGTAAGAGAGCAGCTGGGGCTGCAGTCATCTGAAGTCTGACATGGCTTGATGTCTCCATGTCTAAGATTACTCGCTCACATGACTGGCGGTTAATGCTGGCTATAAGATGGAAGATAATTTAGGCTGTTTTATGGACTGTTTGTGTCCCCTAAAATTTATATGTTGAAGACCTAACTCTAACTTGATGGTATTTGGAGATGGGGCTTTTGCGAGGTAATTACATTTAGCTGAGTTCATACCAAGTATATGAGGTTCATGCAGCGGTGTCCTTGTGAGACCAGGCAATGGCAAACCTTGGTTAAGGGTAAAGAGTCAGGGATAGCAGACTTTTCTTCCAGCTGATACGTCAAGGGACAACAATTTTTTTAATCATATGTCATATTCAATAGCTAGGTTAAGTTTTAAGGCATTTAGTACTGTAATATTATGGATGGACTCTAATTACCACTTTGGTTTAAGTACTATCAGGGGCCCAGCTGAGGGGATAGGGTCCTGGTCTGATAGAATTGGTGCCTTATAAGAAGAGACACTAGAAAGTTTGCACTCTCTCTCTCTCCACCATGTGAGGACACAGCGAGAAGATGGCTGTTTGCAGGCCAGGAAGAGGACTTCACCAGAACCTGATAACGCCGGCACCCTGAACTTGGACTTTCAGCCTCTAGAGCTGTAAGAAAATAAATTTCTTTTTTTTAAGCCACCCGATATATGGTATTTTGTTATGGCAGCCTGAGCAGACTAATACAGACTGTCACCTGGAACACCTACACACAGACTATCGGTGTGACTTGGACTATCTGTGTGACTTGGACTTCTCATAGCATGGTTTCTGGGCTCCCCAAGGGAGCATCCCAAGAACAAGTGTGGCAAGAGGCACAGGGAGAACCTAAAAGCCTTCTTATGACCTAGTCACACAAGTCCCATTGCCGATTCATGAGAGGAAGTGGGAATTAGACTCTACCTATTAATGTGAGGAGCAGCATGTGCTTAGAGAAAAGAAATTGTTAGCAGCCATCTTGAAAATCATCTTGGCATTTGAGATGTGAGAATCCATTTTTCTTTAGTCCCTGGTCTTGAGTGATCTAATTCAGACGAGTCTGGGCAACTTTGTAACCAAGTGTATGAGGTTCATGCACTGGTGTCCCTGTGAGATCGGGCAATGGCAAATCTTGGCTAAGGGTAAAGAGTCGGCGATAGCAGGCTTTTCTTCCAGATGGTATGTCAAGGAACAATACTTTTTTAAACTATGTGTCGTATTCACTATCTAGGTTAAGTTTTAGGCATTTAGTACTGCAATATTATCAATGGACTCTAATTCCCACTTTGGTTTAAATACTCTCAAGGGGCCAGAAGATGTCTCAGTACCTCTCATGCTGTAAATTTTTTTTATATCTTGGAGCACTCATCTCTAAATACTAATTCTAATAATAAGAGCTAAAAAAACAACCAAACCAACCAACAAGTAAACAAAAAAAAAACCCTCTACTCTTAAAAATGGTTCCACTTTACTATTTAATTGTTATTCTAAAATGTAAATTACATTTTCATTCATAATTTTCAAGAAAAGCATTAACCTATAGGTCTGCAATACATTCTTTCCCATTACTAGTGGGATTCTAGGAGGATATGCCCACAAATTAAATTTTATTTGCTAGTGGAAGGATCCTTATCTATGGCATGCTCACTTATCTAGGATATATTTTATGGTAAATGAATCTATAATCTATGGATAATGGTTCCTTGGAAAATGTTCTGTGTGCACTGCAACTATCTGAGTATAAAATGGAGATGTTTCATGAGGCCGGCCTGGTGGCCTAGTGGTTAAGTTGGTACGCTCCGCTTCAGCAGCCTAGGGTTTGCGAGTTCAGATCCCAGGTGCAGACTGACGCACCGCTTCTCAGGCCATGCTGTGGCGGCATCCCATATAAAGTAGAGGAAGATGCGCACAGATGTTAGCCCAGGGCCCATCTTCCTCAGCAAAAAAGAGGAGGATTGGCAACGGATGTTAGCTCAGGGCTGATCTTCCTCACCAAAAAAAAAAAAAAAAAAAAAATGGAGATGTTCCATGACTGAAAAGGCTCTCTTCTGTGTAAATAGTGTAGCCATGTACATTACTTGGAGACATCACATGCTAATCTAAGCCAGAACATGTCTTTAAGGAGAGACAGGAACTAAAATCTGTACCGACAGTCGAGGGTCTCTCCTTTGTTCAGATGTGCCTCCTGATGACTTATGTCCTTGAAATTGTTAATAAAGCTAATGCCAGGTAAGATCTTTGATTTCTGTTGAGTCCAACTTAACAACCTGATCCTTTGCATTATTTTAACAATGATATTAACTACCATTTGTTGACTGACAAGTTATTAATATACTCATTTAATTCAGTCTGTTAAAGAATGACAAAAACATTACTTAATATCTGAAAGAAAATGACAAAGAATTTATTACATAGCATATTAAGAGAAAGTTAGACTGGCCAGGTACAGTCTTTGAGCAGAGCAGACTGCTGGTCTTATACAGAGTTTTTGGGAAGCATGAAGCACAGGAGTGGCTAAAATTCCAAAGGCTTAAGTGGGCTGACAACCTACGTGGAAGCTGGTTGCTCAGTTGAGATACGTGTTGATTAGCTGCCATCAGAGGTATGTATTTTGAAGTGAGTCTGTTCCTGATTGGCTGACTTTCCAAAGTACAGGACTATCACAGATTTGTTGGCTTTCAGAGATGTGTTTTCTGAGAAGAATTGCTATTGATCACTGAATAAATTTAAACTGTTTCTGGTGGCTATATATGTAACCATAATTCCAGATTAGTCAGTCTGTCCTTTAGAATGTGAGGTCATTGTTTACTCTCCAATCAAAAATGAAGGAAAGCAGGTAGGAAGGAAGGGAAGGAATGGAAGGGAAGGAATGGAAGGGAAGGACACATCCAGTGCAATATTTGAGATTCTGTACCACGTGTGCATGCGTTTGTAGTCTTCTTTCTGAGACTTACACATATTCACCCAAGAATGCTATACCAGAGGTTCCATGATATACATCAAACCCTTCAGAGATGTGCCTCCAAATATTAAACAATGTGTAAAAATATATATTTTATACATCTAAAGATACAAATTATCATAGCAATGCCCTTTTCCCCCAAAAAATTTTGAGCTGAATATATGAAACATTGAAGTGTATGAAGGGGTACAACTGACAAAAGATATGAGAGACATAATTGAAATTCAACCTGCCACCAAAGAAGAAGCACTTGGGTTTTACAAGAAACAAGGGAGAACTTCAGAGTACTTTGGCAAGTATACAGTGGTACTCAAAAACTTTTAGTACAGAAGGTTTATTGAGTGAGTGATGTATAATCATAGATGTAAGTTAATCTCTTCAGATGGACCATCAAAAATTCTAGTTATTCAAAATGTTTCTCAAAGGAAAAAAATAAATACAGGTGAAGAACCATTGCTGTGTACTCCTGCTGACATCATCAGCAGGGGGTAGAAAAGAAATTCCTCTGCACCATATTGATCCTTCGAGGAAGCATCTGTATTCCTGAAATATGAAAATGACACAAGAGGAAAGGATCTATATTTTATGTTACCTTCTTTAACCCACTGAGCTTCATATTTTAATAATACCTGTTATTATTGAACTCATATGTTCTGAGCACGTTTTGGAATGTATATATCCTAATATATATGTGTTATAGACATATACACCAATACACATATAAATATACACATATACATTATGGGTTGAATTGTATACCCTCAAATTCGTATATTGAAAACCTATCCCTTCCTGCAGTACCTCAGAATGTGACCTTATTTGAAAATAACATTGTTGCAAATGTGATAAATTAAGATGAGGTCATTAGGGCAGGCCCTGATCCAATACTACTGGTGTCCTCATAAGAAGGAGAAATTTGGACACAGAGGCAGATACACACACAGGGAAAACGCCATGTGAAGACAAACGCAGGGGTCGAGGTAATATTTTTACAAGCCAAAGAAGGCCAGAGAGTGCCAGCAAAGCACCAGAAACTAGGAGAGAATCATGGAACAGATTCTTCCTCAGAGCCCTCAGAGGGAATCAACCCTACCGACACCTTGATCTCAGACTTATGGCCTCCAGAACTGTGAGACAATAGATTTCAGTTGTTTAAACCACCCAGTTTCTGGCACTTTGTTATGGCAGCCCTAGCAAACTGATAGAGACAGGTAGATAGTAGACAGACAGACAGAAAGAAAGAATTATTCCTCACAGTGTTAAAATAAGTGTTATCTCTAATACTATTTTTAAAATGTTGAAACTGAGGCTTTAAATGTTGTGTTTCTTAAGTGCCTTGCCAGCAATTACAAAGCTGGAGAAGCAGCAGGGACAGGATTCAAATCCATATCTGTTTGACTTCAAATCTCCCCTTCTGTCATCTGCATGATTCTGCTTTCACTCTACTAGCCTGCACCTTAGCTGTAAACAAACTTTGAGGAGCTGAAGCTTTCTATAAAACTGATTTCTCTTGGTTATTCAAGCTTCTTTAAATTCATATTTTGAGTCATTGATTTTGAGTTGTATCGGTCAGCATTACATTTTCATTATTAAAATTTTCCTGACCTCTTACATAAATACCCACTTACCTAAGTCATGGAAATTCCGGCTTCTTATTTTCCCAGAAATTGTTAAGATATTCTAATCATCTTTCCCACTTATTTCTGTTTATCAGGCAGAAATGAATTTCAGACATTCTTATTCTTTCTAACTCTTCCTTTTCTTTCTGTTAGATGTTCATGTTTTTAGCTTCATGAATGTACATAGTAGTCCAAGTCCTATAAGGAGAAGTAGATAACTAATCACATTGTTTGAATTCAGAGAACCAGCAACTAAAAGTCTTCCTTTAACTATGTAGTGATAATGAAATCTCACCCTAGGTGTTTTATTCATTTAAATCAATAATAGAATCACTCTTTCTAAACCAATGCCTAGGAATGGAAATAATTCAAACTATTATAATTCATTTATCCTATAAACCAAATGAATTTTATCTTCTTTCATGTGAACAAAGTTTTTTCTATTACTAAACTCAGAAAGGCCAAGTTTACTCTTTGTAGTCCACTGCAAAAGCAAATTCAAATTAATTCCATGAAACTTGCTTAATAAAGTCTCATGTTCAAGCCAATAGATAGAAACTTTAAGTATCTTACGTCATCAAGTTTTTTTGTTTTCTTGTCTAAACCTGAATTCCAAACCTTTGAAAGGAGAAATTTTAGGACCAGGTGAGATGCTTTCAGTCAAACTTTTCATGCCAGTGCTTCATTGCATAATCTATCAATTTGCTTTCAAGTGCAATTCAAACTATTGACTGTATTCTGACAAGGATTTGATTTATAAATGTAGTATTTCATCTCTAAGCATGGCCACCATCACTTTCTTCACTCTATATCCACATCACAGTCCTCCAACAAGAGGAGGAATCTAATTTCTCTTCCCTTGACTCGACTGGCCTTAGTGATTTGCTTGACCTATATAAGAAGGCAGAAGGGATGTTCTGGGAATCCTTTACAGCTTCTGACTGAATTTCTTAGAACACTCAGTTTGAAGACACTCCTTCTGGGAACCCAGCTTCTCTGCTCTGAAAAGCCCAATAACATGCAAAGGCCACATATTGACACAGGAGCTCCAGCCAACAGCTCCAGCTGAGCTTGTAGCCAACAGCTGTTGGCAACTGCCTGCCATATGAGTGAGCCATCTTGGATGACCAGCCCAGTCAAGCTTCCATCTGACTGCAGCCACGTGAGACACCAAGTGAGAACAACCCAGCTGATCTCAGTACTGTGAGCTGATGATAGTATTGTTTTCAGCTCCTGTGTTTTGAAGTTGTTTGTTACATAGCAATAGATAAAGAAAAAATAAGATTGGCTTGTGATTTACTCTGTGCCTAAGCACCATTTCCGTAAACAGATTCCAGACATTATTTCCGGGTACCTAAAAGCAAAGCATTTTCATCAGTATATTCTTTGCAGAATCCTGACCCCTTCTGATGGGAGAAACAATCTATCTGATTAACTGATCCAAGAAGTAGAACTTTGGACACTAGTTAATTTTTAGAGGAACTATGTTTTTAAAATAAGTAGTTAAGTATTATTTTATTTAAGTTAACAAATGTTTTATTTTTAACATCTATAGCTAATTATACCCAGTGTAGTTTCAAATTATGGTCTTGTGCAGTGAGTAATAGCTGCTTTATGGAATCAGGATTTGAATAACTGCCAGGCAACTTACAGTCTGCATGAACTTGGGAATTAACGTTTAGCCTTGTTTTCTCATCTCTAGAATAAGTATTATGATGGCACATTACTCACAGGGTTTTGGTGAATCTTAAATGAGGGCATATACATATAGCATGTTGCTTAGCACCTGATAAGCATTGATCAAATGTTATTGTTAGTCACTAGCATATTAATAACTAAAGAAATTTCAGAAACACAGAATTAAAATACCTTCTAATATATAAATACAAGATGTAAGAACAGGGCTCACTATTGTCTATCTGTTAGAATATTTGTCAGTGATCTCTGGGAATTAATAAATTATTGTTAGTTACTGAGTGTGTGTGTGCGTGTGTGTGTGTGTGTGTGTGCTGTCAGGGAAAGGAAGACTGTCTCTGAGGCACAGAGTTTTACCAAAGCCCTTTTATCAAACCTATTACCACAGAGTATTAAGGCTCTTGAACTCTACTGACACAGGATAGAATTGATTGCTGGCATCCACATTACAGACACGGTCAAGTTTATGACTACTTGCAACTTATTTCATTGAAATGGAGATTTAAGATCAAATAATTTGCCAGAATCAAGGGTAAACAACTTTTCCAAAGTAGTTCTTCTATGACTAAATTATTTAGAGTAAGAAATGTGTTGATTAAATATAAGAGCTTCATTTTTAAGTTTAACTGTCCAGAAAACATTTATTTTGTATCACTATTAGAAAATATTATAGTGTCATTCAAATGCAAGTGAAGGGACTTTTTCCTAAATACAAAAATATATGTTTAAAAAATTCTTATGCCAGAAGATTTTTGTATTATTTTGTGTGCCTGCATTTATGAATATTTCCATTCACTGAAATTTTAAAAATTTGAATTATTGAGTAATAAATATTCGATATAAATTGTTTACTTCCATGTACATGATTTAAGCTTAGTCATATAATTTTCAGTCTTTCTTTCTCCACTTTATTTATAATGATACTTCATATTTGCTTTTATTTTTCTCTGCTCTGAACTGAGCAGAAGAAACAGTACTCTGGACAATAAGGTAGTTACACTTACAGAGACTGAACAATAGCAAATATTGGTAAGGCTGTTATTGCAATAAACTCCTAACTGGTCTCTCTGCTTCCATTCTTGGCTCTTCAATCAATTCTCAACACAACACTCAGAGTGATCTTGTAAAAACAAAAGTGAGGTCTTGCCACTACTATGACCCATCCAAACAGCTTTCCATCTCACTCAAAGTAGCAGCCAAATTTATCACAATGGCCTAAGGCCCTACATCAGCTGCCACCCACCCCCATTCCATAACTTCTGTATTTTCTTCTCCTACTATTGTTTCCAGGACTCACTCCACTTCAGCTACACTGGCCTCTAAGTTTTTTATTTAATTCACCAGACACGTTCTCACTTCATTGCCTTTGCACTTGCTGTTCCCTCTGCCTAAAATGCTTTTCTTCATTCACTCATTTAATTATATTTATTTATCACTATTTTTGTGAGATAAGCACTAACAGCTGAGAATACAGCAGTGAACAAAACATTCAAAAATCACTGTCCTCATGGAGGTTATATTCTAATGGGATCAGTAAACAAGATAAATATATATTTATATGTGGAGAATTATAAGAACTAATAAGAAAAAATTAAGAAAGGATGGAGGGCAGAAATATAGGAGATGAAGACTGAGAGAAATGTTAGACACAGTGATCAATTCTATAAGTGACTTAAATGTTACAATTTCAATGAAGCCTTCTCTAACTACACTATTTACTATTGCAACATTGCTTTCCTGATGAATATGTTGATACCTCTTCCCTGAATCCTTTTTCTCTATAGCAATTATTACTATCTAATATATTTTATATTTTAGTTATTTACCTGTTCATTTTCTGACTCTAGTTACTAGAATATAACCTCTATATGGAGGGATTTTTGACTATTTTTTCACCATTACATATCACAATCTAGAATAATGCCTAGCACATGGTAGACACTCAATAAAGTTTGTTGAATAGATGAATGACCAAAGTAAGGAAATATTATAACAACTGAGGAGCAGAATGGCAACATCAGACCAAGTAGGCCAACAGGGTTGAGGGTAGTAAGTGAAAAACAATAAGGAAATTTACCACAATGGATGATGTGGTTATAGAGAGCTAATCCCAGACTATAGTAGGGAGATCTAGGGCTCTCTGAGCATGAACTACCCTCTCCTTTATCCCACCAAGCTTTAAAGCTCTTTTTCCCCATGGTATTCCAGGAATACCCATAGTAAACAAACACTACAATGACTTAAGGTCAGTAATTATTTTATTAGTTTTGCAAGGAGAAAAATAGAACTAGTGGCAAAAACCATACTGAAATTTCTCATAATCATAATAAACCTATCTAATCATAGTAGACAGTACTATCACAATAGAATACATACTAGCCAATACTCTCCAGACTAACACAAATTGGAAATAAATTGATGATATTTTTAAAGTGATAAAAATATTGTAACTGACTTATGCAGAGCCAACAAATAATTAGGAGCTGATGAAAGTGATTATGTGTGTTTGCATGGGCTATAAATTGCATTTTCTTCTCTCATTTCTTCTTTTTTTTATGTTGCAGGCATTATACTTCTAAGGGGCATTTTAATACTAACAACGATACATTCTCATCATTAACATTACAAGGGCTATCTCTTAGTTTTATTTTTGTTCTCAGATAATTCTGATGTATTTTGATTCTTTAAACATTTTAAATGCTTAATAAATCTTTCCTGAGTGAACACTACTGCACAAGTGTTATTTGGATATGTTTGAGAATGTCTGTATTACTTTTCATATAGAAAAATATCATTTTCAATTAATTGTTAGAATAACTATGATAGTCTTTGGAGAAGATACTTAAAGTTTAAAATTAAACTCTCCATATATCTATGACTTTAAATGTTAATCTAAAATGTTTCTAAGACTTACTTACATGTGCAAAAATGCTCTGGTTGTATAGAACTCTAAATTAATTTTAAGAAGCCAATGGAATAAGAAGTGAGTACTTAAAAGGCAGCGAAATCTCAATTTTGGTACCTGATTTGACATATGCCATCCTTTGAAGACATATGAAGATTCAATCTCCATTAAAATATCAGTGGATGTCTCTGTCACCTGGCCAGGAACACTACCGCTGCAATCTGAACAAGGATGACTTTGGGAAAGACCATAATGTTCTTCATGCATCTTGATTGTCATGGCTGTATGTCAGTTATGCTTATTCCAGTTGTGTCGAAGGTAATCTTAGGTGCAAACAGCTCTTTAATATTTTAAGAATTAAACATGTCAACATTTATAACTATATAATCAAGAAAAAAAACAGAAGAAAATAAATAGTGAAAACTAAAGAAAGATGGAATGTTATTAAATTAAAATAGTTCATAGAATGCTAAACAGATTTTTTGTACCTACAGTTAAACAAAACTCATAAAGTTTAAGAAAATTAAACACAATGAGGAATTTCTACAAGCTTCCAGAACAAGCAAAGGAAAAATATTAAGATTTGTATAAAATTTTTTAAGTAACTCTGGATATATAAAGACAACAAAATCTTATTTAAATAGTTGAGAGATCATTATTTTCAACCCATAACTTTATATTTATCTCACTAAACTCACATATGGATGCAAAGACAAATCTAAATTTTTCTATATGACTATAAACCTCAGTAGTTTGGTCTCACAATACACTCGTTGAGATTACTCTTGAAAGATTTACAACAGCAAGAAAGAGAAGTAAATCATGAGAGATTACATAAGATTTAAAGGCAAAATATTACCATAAATATGATCTTAATAATTAGAATACACCATGAGAAAATAAAAAATGAATGTAAAACTTTTGAAGTGGGAGGAAGCTGGGAAAGAAAAAAACAGAAACAAATAAAACAATTATAGCGAAGATAAAATGTGAAATAGGGTGGTGAAAATAGTCCCAACTTAATTATAATTATGTACAATAGAAATGAATTAAATGCTCTAGTCCAAAGAACAAAGGCTCTCAGATTGAATTTATAAAAATAAATTCAGCAATGTATTATGTGTAACAGATATACTTGAAGGAAATAGAGAAAGGAGGCTGAAAATAAAGGGATGAAAAAGGATATACTAGGCAAACCAGGATATATTAAGCAAAAGAAAGCCTGTTGCAATTTTAGAAACAAGAAAATTCCATCTTACTGAAAAATATTGTAAGAGACAAATAAAGGCATTATATCATGAGAAAAATTACACTAGATTCAGAAGGGATTATGATTACGAATATGTATACAGCTAACAATATAGATTTAAAATATATAAAAAGGATTTTTTTGAATCATGGAAAAACTAAATCAACAAATTTAGTGGATGATTTTAACACTATGCTCAGAGAATGACATAGGAGGCATACAAAGAATAAGCAAAGATGCACAGTATTTGAAAAGCATAATTAATATAAACTTGGCAGCTTGGAAGCAAAAAATTGTTGATTATTTTGGTATAAACAACATATATTAAAGAATCAACTGTAAGTGGCTTACAAAGGATGCCTTAGTAAGTTCCAGAAAACCAACATTCCATATTCTTTAACGATAATGCAATAGTAGTATAAATTAACATATAGGAAGTAAAAGCAAAAATCAAAACAAAATCTATGTACCAATCCTAAAATATACTAGTAAGTGACCCATGAATTTAAAATGGTATCATTAAGTAAAATTCTAAAATACTTATAACTAACAAAAATGAGAAATCTACATTCTAAATCTGTTAAGTAACTAAAAATAAAGTGAAAGGAAAATGTATAGCTTATTGCATCCACCTATATATGTGTTTGCTGTTATTTTATCAAAATAAAAACAAAATGTGAAGAACTAAACAAACTGATTCAAATTTATACATTAGAATAAAACTCAACAAATAGCTTTCATCTTTAAAAAATTAATGCAGATGTGAATTAACACTACCAGATATTAAAAATATACTGAAAATCACTATAATAAATATAATATGGTACTAAATAAAAAAAAAATTGAATTCAACTCTCTGAAACAGCCCCATCGATAAGCAAACCTTATAGATTTTCACAATAGCACAC
The DNA here is from genome assembly GCF_057802395.1 of Ceratotherium simum simum. Taxonomy (NCBI): domain Eukaryota; kingdom Metazoa; phylum Chordata; class Mammalia; order Perissodactyla; family Rhinocerotidae; genus Ceratotherium; species Ceratotherium simum. Next base: position 26,737,864 of record NC_141911.1, read on the forward strand.
ACCTCAGTAGAGAAAAGATGAGCTATTTAGTAAATGATGTTGCAGAAACTTAATATTGAAAAAAATGAAGTTGGATTCCTCACATCACAAACATGTGAACTCCAGGTGTATTATATCTCTAAATATAAAAGGTAAAATTATAAAGCTAAAATAGAAAATATAGGAGAATTTTGTATCTTTGTGACTTGGGGGTGGATAAGGATTTGATGAGCACAAAACGAAAAGCAAATTTTTTTCGGTGTATTACTACGTCAGAATGAAGGATTTCTGATCAACAAAGCACATAATAGATAGACTGGGAATTGATATTTGCTACATCTGAAATCAACAAGAAATAAACACCTTGTAATCAAAGAAATGCAAATTAATACAAGAAAAGACTTATCTCTTTACATGATAATTTGGCAATTTGGCAAAAATTGGAATTGTGTATAATACCAAACTTGTCAGGCTATAAGGGATAGGGGACTTTCATGGACTAATGGGAGTGGAAACTGTTGCAGTCATTTTGAAAGTAAGTTGGTAGTAAAAAAAAAAAAAAAAAAAAAAAAAAATTGAGAACCACGTGTAATTTAAAATACAATGTCCAAGTATCATTTGTGCAAATTAAAGTACAATGAAACAACACAAACATTACTGTATGTTTTATAAGATCACACACATGCACATACACAAACACACTGACTGAAGTAATAAATCAAATCATAAATGTGAGAACCTATAGGGGAAAGGAGAAAAGAAGTGGGAGCAGATAATTAAGGGGAAAATAAAAGTAAAAATAAAATAAACCAAGAGATAGCCCTTGCAACGTGAATGATGAGAATGTATCGTAAAGTTAGTAGTAAAATGTCCCTTAGAAGTATGATGCCTGCAACATAAAAAAAGAAGACATGAGGGAAGAAAATGCAATTTATAGCCCATTCGAACACACATAAACAATTTATCAGCTCTTAATTATCTGTTGTCTCTGCATAAGTCAGTTTCAATATTTTTATCACTTTAAAAATATTATCAATTTATTTCAGATTTATGTTGGTCTGGAGAGTATTGGATAATATGTATTCTACAGTGATTAGACAGGTTTATTATGATTATGGGAAATTTCAGTACTGCTTTTGCCACCAGTTCTTTTTTTCTCCTTGTAAAATTAATAAAATAATTACTTGTATGGTTATCAAACTTTTTAAGAACACCAAAAGTGTAACTGCCAATCAATAATAAGAATATTTTAAATTTCTACTAAACACCAGCAGCTATACAGTGTTTTTAAAGTAAATCATACAAATCAGCTGCAACATTTAAAATTATTCACACATTGGTAGTAATAGCATTTATGGTGTTAACTGTCTTGACTTTGAACTGTCATTTGCAGAAATTTATAACACAAATTAGAGGCAATAGTCCATACAAGAAGAGCCTTTTGTTATTAAATAGGGCCCTTCAATTCCAAAGACTAAAGAACTCAACAATGTCAAATACAGTCTTATAAGCAATTGGGATCTATATCTTGTAAAAGCTGGGTACTTCATAGTGGTTTCCTATTTGTCTCTGACAAATAACTGTTATAAATGAACTCTTTGATCATGCTAAGTGGTGGTTGTTTTCCTCTAAAAATATTAGATTTCTTATTACAGTCTTTTTCATTTTGACCAAGTGTATTCTTTTTACTCTTTGTCTTGAAAACTGTATTATATGACATCAGAAAGGTTTCAGGCTATTTAGAAGATCAGATTTACACACAGCTACAGAAGATTTAGTAATAATGGAGCTTTGTTGGATGCTAAATTGACTATTCTCAGTTAGCCAAAATAACGTTTTTTTTTATTATTATTATTGATGGAGAAATGCCACAATGGGCAGTAGTCATTCTCTCCCTCACCACAGCTATCTTTAAATCTCTTTTTGCTTTTACTCTCTCTTAAAATAAAAAAGGGCACTCCGTGAATATTTGATAGCAATAATAATGATTAAGCACTTTTTTAAATTTTCAGATTTCTTCCTTTTCTACATGGTGGATTTTCTTTCTTATGTTCACTTTCCACTTTGGCGCTTAGGTTTCTATAGTACTATCCTATTACCATAATCACTACTCACTTTTCTAATTTTTCCCCATTTTCCAGAATTATGTTTTGTTATAATCATACTTCATGTTACAGAATGAAAAACTAATCAATTTAACTCTTCTATAATTAACTACCTAATTTAGGATGTCAAAAGCTTGATTTATAAAGAACTCTTTACTTGTAGAAACAGTAGTCTGATTAGTTTATAATATTTCAGCAGAAGTTATAAACACTTATTAAATTGCAAAACACCAGGACCCACCCAATACTCCATCAAAGCAAGAAAAGATATATGCTGAGTAATGAACTATATAGTATGTCTCCAAGAGAGTAGATGGAATATTGAGCGCTGTACTGCTTGAACTCAACTATTCCACGACCACTTACAGCCAAGGTCTGCTCGACAATATCAAGCTGTTGAAAACGCAGGGGGTTGGGGTAAGCAGAGGGGTGGGAAGTAGAATTTTTGGTAAGACTGACACTTCTCTAATAGATCATCAGCCTTCGAAAGAATCAAGTTAAAAAAGAGAACTAAACGAAGAAGAGTTAGCAGATCAGGACTCGGGTGTAGATCAGAGGTAAAATAGAACTACCTTTTTTTTCATCTTTTCATGGAAATACTTTTAGACTTTAATACTATTATTATTGTATAACAACTTCTGTACATCATGACAATAAGGAATATTGGATAATAGGATTTGTTTTGCTGATACATGATAAAATGTTTCATAATTGAATATTCACTTAAAATTGTATTATACGAACTTCTGTACCTATCTTATCCTCAACAGGTCTTTTGTGAATTCATTTCTGAAACATCCAATATCAATGCAAACTGCAGTTATTAACAATTCAAAAATAGCAATAACATTGACATAGTAGCATCACATACTATATGTATTCCAACAGTGTGTGTTCATCTGAAGATATTGATTTGGCTGTTTACTAGAACAAAGATGCATACAAATGAGTCTTGCATTTTAACTTCACATGATACATGTCTCTCAATCATGTATAATAATTCTAAATAAACACTTATTATTTTTACTTTTTTATTTATACCTAAATAATATATTTTAAATGAGAGAGAAGCATAGAAGCCCAAAAGGGGAGGAGGAGAGATCAAAGAATCCAAGCAAGCCTTCCCTTGGTGGGGATGAAATTATCCAAGCTGCCAGCCTGCAATAAACCCAAACAGGAGGAGGAGAGTATGCATGCTTCCACATTAAATGAAGTTTGAATGCTTCACTATTATTTAGAACAGTTGTATTAATTATTGAATGTAGAATTTTTTTAACCTGAAACTGGCCGAATAGTAATCATCCTAAATTTTCTCTAGGAACATAAAGTTGGATCAGGCCAAATTTATTGATATGGGCTCACTAAGCAGAGATTCTGAATTTAATGTTGCAGCTCAGGGAGTTAGAAAGGGCTCTAAGAGTTTGTCTGGCTGGTTGGCTAAAACACAGACTAAAAGATAGCCCACTGTTAGCAAATTGGAAATGCCCTCCCTTGGTTTAATGTAGAGGAAAGGATTCAGAAGCTTAGGAAGAATGGAATGTTAGAGTGGATTTGTCACTTAAGACCTACTCACCCATACTGGGAGAGTTCAGCAGACATACTTTTCACCACTGCTTTGAGAAATAATTTTGTTGGGGGAACCCCAGCATCCTCGAAGAGCTCCGTAATTGCTCTTGTCTGCAGTCCAAACCTTACAGTGGGAACTATAGCCACTCAACTGGAAAACCTAAATACAATGGGAGTAATTGGATCCTGGGGTGACAGGAGCCAAGTGAAGGCACTCAACTGCCAAAGGCAGGGTGGCTTGGTTACCACAGTGGACAGGACATCAAAGTCAAAGCAACAATCAGAATAGTCTGACTCATGCAGACCTATAGCATTGGTTGGTTAATCCTAGTGTTCCTAGGAGGGAAACAGATAGGAAGTCTACTAAATTCTTACTTGATCTGTACAAGTAGAAAATTTCCAGGTCAAGTAAAACAAAAGTCTAACTTAAATCATAAAAACAGAGTCATGGCGCCTCACTCAATTTGCAGACTTGAGACAGTTTATAGACCCAGAACCCCTTGAATGAAGGTAAGGCTGGGTCCTCTTGAGAAAGAACCTTGGTATACTACCAAAAATGCATACTGCTAATCTTTCTCTCAACAGTCCCCAAAGGGACCCAAGGGCTTTCGCCATGGTAACTGTACATTGGGGAAAAGGAAATAATCAGACTTTTCAGGGACACTGGACACTTAGTCTGAACTGACACTGATTCCGGAAGACACAAAACATCACTGTGGTCCCCCCGTTAGAGTAGGGGTTTGTGGCAGTCAGGTGAACAATGGAGTTTTGGGTCAGGTCTCTCTCACAGTGGCTCCTTAAATCCATCCTGTGGTTATTTCCTCAGTTCTAGAATGCATAATTGAAACAGACATACTTAGCAGCTGGCAGAATCCCCACACTGGTTCCCTGACCTGTGGAGTGAGGGCTATCATGGTGGGAAAGCCGAAGTGGGAGCCATTAGAACTCCCTCTACCTGGGAAAATAATACATCAAAAGCAATATCACATCCCTGAAGGGATTGCAGAGATTAGTGCCCTTATGAAAGAGATCCCAGAGAGATTCCTCACACCTTCTGCCATGTGAAGACATGGTGAAAAGGTGGTCCTCTAGGAGCCAGGAAGCCAGCTCTCACCAGACACTGAATCTGCCAGAGCCTAGAAGAGTTTTGGGGTGCATGCTAGAAAAAGCCAAGATTATCGTGAATGGAGCTTTAAGGTGAGGGGTCAGAAAGAAAACAGGAGAGCTGTAGAGAGAGCCTCAATATTCCTAGAGAACACCTTAGTAATACTGAACAGAATGTTGGTAGGAACGAGGACTGTGAAGGCCATTCTGATGAGGTCTCAGATGGAAATGAGGAACATGTCATTGGACACTGGAGGAAAGGCCAGCCTTGTTTCAAAGCAGCAAAGAACTTGGCTGAATTGTGTTTGTGTTCTAGCGTTGAAGATAGAACTTGGAAGCAATGAAAGAGGATATTTGGCGAAAGCTATCTCTAAGCAAAGTGTTGAAGGAGCAGCCTGGCTCCTCTTATAGTAAGACTGCTTATAGTAAAATGAGAGAAGAGAGAATTGACTTAAAGTCAGATGGTTAATCAAAAAGGAAGCAGAACTTACAGATTTGGAAAATTCTCAGGATATCCATGTTATAAACAGCGAGAACACATGGTCAGAAGAGAACACTAAGAGTGTGGCCAAGGGACTGTTTGATAAGGAGATGAGTATGGATCAGCCATCTCTACAGAAGCCAGGAACCATTCTCCAAGACTGTGGGAGAATGACCCTGAAGGCAATTCAGAGCTCATCAGAGCAGTTTCAACTTAGGCGCTGCCAGCACCTGTGGAACACTCCCACAGGGAGCTCTGCTCTCTGCACTCCTCGGCTGACCTAGGTGTGGCTTCAACAGGCCTGGGTGTGGCAAAGGCCATGGTGGCCACCCCTCTGGAGGGCACAGGTGGCAAACTTTGGTGGTATCGATGCAACACCTTCTCTGCCAGAGCGCAGAGTGCACCAGCTGTGAGGATGTGGCTACTTTCATCTAGATTTCAAAGGATGCCCAGCAGAGCTGCAGGCATGGGACCTCACCCTAGGAATGTTGCAGGCAAGCGACCCCTGCGGGAGTGGTGGGTCCAGTCAAGCCATGGAGGCAGGGCCACAAAAAGCCATGGAGGAAGAGCTGCCTGGAGGCTTGAGGGGCCCAACCTCTGTCTAGCAATGTTGTGGGCAGCAGGACTGCTGCACGGTGGGCCCAGAAGGTGATCCCTCCACTCTGGTCAGTTTAGAAGGCAGGAGCCCTACCCCAGTGTGCCCAGAAGGTAAGACCTCTACCCCATTGAGCCTGGAGGGCAGAACATCAAGTCAAAGAGGATTACTCTAGAACCTTAAGGTCTAACAGAATTTATGCTGTTGAGTTTTGGACTTGATCAAGACCTGTCCCCCCTTTTTTCTTTACTATTTCCCCCATTTGGAATGGCAATGTCTATCTATGCCTGTCCCACCATTGTATTTTGGAAGTGCATAACGTATTTGATTTCACAGGTTCATAGCTGGAAGGGAATTTTCCTCAGGATGAATCATACTTTGAGTCTCACCCATATCTGGTTTAGATGATACTGCCCAATGTCATATCAGTAGGAGGTGAGGCCTTGGGAGGTGATTAGGTCATGAAGGTGGAGCCCTCATGAATAGGATTAGTGCCCTTATAAAAGATACCCCCAAGAGATCCCTCCCACCTTCTGCCATAGTGAAGATACAGAGAAAAGACAGCCATCTATGAACTAGGATGCTATTTCTCACCAGAAACTGAATCTGCCAGTGCCTTGGTCTTGACTTCTTAGCCTCCAGAACTGTGAGAAATAAATGTTTGTGGTTTATAAGCCACCCAGTCTCTGGTATTTTGTTATAGCAGCCCAGACAAAGATCAAGGAAAATTCTAGTTCCATTGAATAAATTTAAGGAAACTATAGGAGACATTTTAATTCCCGCTATTATAACATGCCAGGAGCTGTGTTTGTTCAATGAAATTATTAAGTACAAAAACTGAAAAACCAAAAAATAAAAGCATAAGTATATTTTTAGATATATGGAGGTACATTCCAGAAGAGACATCAGAAAAATCACAAAGTGATTTCATCTAAGAATAAGAATCAGACACTGGGAGAGATGGGGATAGTGACTGCTGTTTTTCATTATATTATTTTGTTATTATGAATATTATTAAAATACAAATATAATATTATTATATAACATTATTTGTCTTTTAGAACTATGTACAAGTATTGATTTGGAAAAGATAAGAGAAATTTAGAAAATAAGTTTTAAAAAATCTTGGAAAAGGTCTTGATCCCAAGCAGCTAGGTGAAGCTCCCTGGCTCGATCTACCTTTGCAGTGAAGCAGCAGGATGTCACGTGGTCTGTGACTAATGTTCTACTAGACAAGAGAACTTAAATCCCAGCAAAGACACCAAAAAGCCACAAGACCTTAGGCAACTCGCAACCTCTGTGGAATTTAGATTCAACATTTGCAAAAAGAGGGAGTTGGGCTAAACAATGTCTCATTTTTTTTCAGTTCTAATATGTAAAAATTTTATGATTATTCTGCAGTGGTTGGTGTCTCTAATAGACTAGCACCTACCGTGGCTCTGTGCCTCCTTATGCTGCTTCATTTTTCCTCATAAAACTTAGCTTTATCTGAAGTATTTTATGTGTATGTGTGTATATATATAGTTAGCACATTTATTGCCTGCCTTTCTTCCAGCGTAAGATTTTTGAGGGCAAGGAATATTTATCACTTATTTATCACTGTATTGTATATCTTGTTTATACACAGTAGGCATTCAACAAATAAATTTTGTCAATTTCAAAACTGTATGACAATACCACTGCATAGCAATCTTCTTTGCTTGAAACATTGATGACAACGCAAGAAGATATGAGATCATTTGTGACTGAAGCTTTTAAGTAAACAGTCTAGAAAATGCAATGTATGCAAACTTACATCCCATTCATTGTAGCCTTCTAACATAATGTCAATAACTTAATTTGATTGCAAAATATTTTTCTTACCTTGACATAACTCGGTCCTATGTGCAATATTCTTACAAAACAGTATTCAATTTACACTATAGTTTTTGTGTTTCAGCTTCTCTTCCTTTGCATTCAGCTCCTCTGTGCCATTAAAAGATTTGGTAAGCCACTCTGCTAAATAGTTGAAAGTTGGGCACTTCAGCTATAAGCTTTTAATTCCATTTCATATCATTTATTAGGCAATAGAGAAAACAACTTTAATTTCATTATGTTCCATCAACTGGGAATGAAATAAAAATGTTCTGTATATCTTTGATGTTCTGTAAAAGAACTTCATATTCCTGAGTGAATACAACTCAAAAAATAGAAAATCTGTATTCTGGATAGTTAACATTAATGCTTGAATGGCATTTAAACAAAATTGACCACATCAAAATGAATCAAGGATAATCCTAGGTATGCCAGCTATTTATCCCTAGAGTTTTATGCAGCTCTGATCAAGTCGTAAAGGGAAAAATCATGATTTGGAGATAAACTGCATGAGTTCTCAGATCATTTCACATGACATTGGCCTTCATTATTAATCAAAGATCTGAATCTTGCTCTTTGGGAAGATGTTTTTTCAAATGTCATATATCTAGTTTGATTAAATTAAAACCACTCAAAGAAAAGGTGAAAGTAAAGGTTTTTTCTTAACAAAATTATTTATCAATTAAAATATATAGATACTCTTCCTTCTTTCCCCTCTTGCTTTCTTCCTTTCTTCATTCTTTGGGTAATTTAGTCAAAAAGCCATTAGAGACCTTTCACTTCCATTCTTCTTCTCTTTGTCATTCCCCTTCTCCAATACTTGCTGGAGGCAGCTGAGGGAGTTAGGCACCCTTCCAAAATGGCAGCCAGGCAAGGTTTTGGGCAGCAGCTCTGTGGCTAAATTAATCCATTTAGATGGATTAATTTCAGAGGTATTGAAAAAGCAAGCAAATGAGAATCATGTTTCTCACTGTCAGAAAAGAGAACCACAAATACAGAAAGGGGAAAAGCTGGAATGAATTCTGTGAATGTAGGTTGGAATTAGAGGTATCAGGGTAAACTTAAGGTATTGCTGTGAATTTAAGGGGAGAGGAAGAGAGAGAAACATAGATATAAATGTGTGTATATGCTTGTGTGTGTGTACATTACATGTACATATACCTACACATATTCCACATATATGTTATTTTTTCATAGTTTAATTAGCCAACTGAGTGGGATTGGAAATAGTGAACTCAAGTGTCAATAAGCACATTTAGCTTTTTATTTCTCGGTTTCTAAATACCATTCTCCACTAACAAGAATCAGGGCTCATTAGAGAAATGGCTTATTCAGGGACGGGGCAGGAAAAACACAAATACGCTTAGAATATATTGATGTGCTGGAAAATAAGAGAGTCCTCAAAGAATGATGGGGAAATGTCAAAAATGACAAGAAACCAGCTTAAAGTTGCTCCAATGGCCAGATTTGCAGCAATTTGAGCATCAAAATACAGAATGATATTGTTAGTTGACATTTTATGTAAAGAATAATGAAATTAGAAAACCACCATGTGGCAAAAATCATAGTAATAACTGTTTCAGGCAAGAATCTTCATTGGATGCTAAGAGTAATGGGTGAAAGTTTGATAAGGAAAGCTAAATTTACATACCCTTAAAGTGTCTTCCCACAAAATGCAAAGTAATTATTTATTAAAAAGGAAAAATAGTAACTTTACCTAGGAGACATCATTTTAATAAAGTGATTAATGTTAAAATCACCAGTAATGAGAATGGGAATATTGACATTGTAACCATCTATGGACAAAGTACAATAAGAAGAACATCTTAACAGTAATACAGCATCACTTAGGTGATATTCATGCTAGATACATAGGTATAGATAGGTGGGAAGGTAGGTAGATAGGTAGGTAGAAAATACAATTAAACAAGTGTGGTTGAATGTATCAATGTGGAATCTGGGTTATGGGTGTTCATCCTTCGTACTATCCTTGCAGCTTTCCTGTAAGTTTAAAATTATTTTAAAATAAAAAGTAAAAAAAAAAAAAGTATAGCTAAAAATTCTCCTTTAGAAAATGACAAAATTGTTTTACATAAAGGAAATCAGCTAATGACAGTTGCTTGGTCATATTATGTTGGTGAGCACAATACAACTTTTGCTCATTATTTCGTTGTGTTTCTAGAGAAAGTAGCTAAGTTTACGGGAGCTTTGCTACAAATGGGAACCTGGGCGAAGTTATCACCAAATAGAGAAAATTAGTAAAATGCTTGCTGTCAGCAGGCCTGCTGGGAGGGGCATCTGTACTGTTACATTAATTCTTTTACTCACTGCTGTATATACCCTGCCTTGATGTGGATTACAAATGAGATTGTGTTGGGGCACACTATTTTGTGTTTAGGTTCTCTTCAGAAATCAGGAGTTCAAGTACCTTAGAAACTATAGCTAGATATAATCTTTATATATTCTTGCCAACTGTTTGAAAAATACAGAACTGAACAAACCCTTCGCCCCCTGCTATCCTTTCCTCTATGCTTTTTCAGTAGAAGAACTGGAGGCTGTACAAGGTTTGCCTTTTTACATATTAAAAAACAGTAATAGAATATAGAGTTGAATATATAATAAGCACAAATTTTTTATCATGTAAGCATTACATGACAGTTAATATGCAAAATAGTATTCTGAGACAGACTTTCATCATACAGTGATTCACACAAAAAAAATCACTGTAGCATTAATTACAATAGTCAAGATTAAGAAATCATCTAAAGGGCCAGAATGCATACCTGATCAAATTATTGTCATATATCTATGCACTAGAATTCTTTACAGTTATTAAAATCATGTTTTAGAAGGTAAATTAGTGATTTTCAAAAAGGCTCTCTACATATTAAAGGAAAAAAAGCAAAAGCACATTAGATAAATATAGTCAGTGTGGTCCCATAAATACACAAATACATATGTTCAACTCTAAAAATTGTTTTCTTTGAGTGATAGAATTATGGATAATTCTTATTTTTTCATTTGCAATTTTTGCTTTTTCTGAATTTTTTGATATGAACTTGTCTTGCTGTCAAAATCAGGGGAGTATGCTAATTTCATTTTGCAAATGAAATGTGTATATTTTCATGTATTTCCTTTATATTAGTCCAGGTTTCACCACATTTCTTAGAAGCCTTTTATAGGCTGAAAGAAACTTGAGGTTGTATTCACTCTCAGAAGTAAAATTGACTCATTTTAGTTCCTATATTTGTATCAGCTCAGCTTGAATGCCAGCAGAGATTAATGGGTGATTCTTTATCTGTGGTTTTCCAGGACTGCCTCATTTTAGAAGCAAAGAGCTGTATGAAGCATCCTTCCATTTCATGCCCCTGTTCCACCAAAAGTATCTAACTTTTTAAAAAACTTTCTGATTATGCCTTTCTTCACAAATATTCTCCATAAAAAATACTTGACAATTAGCTACTTCTGCCCACTTACTAATTTCTATCTGACCTTAGATTCAAAAGAAGGACCTTTGATTAAAATGACTTATGTCTCTGAATCTTTTATTTAAATATCTGAGTCGATAGAGAACACAGTGGTCTCTAGGATTTCAGATTTTTATTTCAGCATCCTCAAATTTGTCTTAAATATGGAATAATACCACATCTAAATATTTAAAATATAATTGTTACATATTATATTATATAAAATATATAATATATAATTTATTATGTAAATTATAAATGTCATGTATATTTCAAAAGTTATATGATGGTTTAATAAATTAATATCTGGATGATAGTAAGAGATAAAAATGAATTGCACAGCTTCTATAATATAAAATATAATCATGATATCTTGAATCTTTCATTTATCTAGTAAATTCTCATTGGTTGGCTACTTTGTGCAAATTATTGTATTCTCTGCTAGGGGGTACAATGAGATATTTTGGAAAATTGAATTTTTTCTCTTTTGAAGGGTTAAATTTAGGCAAAAGCCAAAATAGTGAAATGATTAAAGTGAAATAAATCTTTCTTTAAAAGTAAAGGGAAATATTAAGTAGCACAATAGTGCAATCATACTCAGTTTTTCATATGCAATGCTAATCATTGTTCAGGGTTGATCCTCATTCCTCCAAAGTCAGGAGGACCTGCAGATTATCACAAAACTGATATTGATGGGGAACTGATAAAATGAGAAGAAAAATTATTATATGTGCTTGTTTTACTGTTAGTGGTTTAGATACTTAGACCAAATGTAATCACATTTCCATAGCCTCCTAAATCCTAGAAGCAATCTGTGGTCCTCAATCCAAATAGATGAACTTAATGAGTTGTGTCTTGGACCAATAAATAGAAAAAGAAAGAAAGGAAGAATTGTTAGTATGTCACCAAGATGAACCTATTATTATTAGTGGGGAGCCTGAATTAACTGTAAGTGACCTTGGCAATGTATCCATTTCCTTCCTGGAACATAATATGATTATACTTTCATGTCATTACTGTAATGTTGCTTTGCCATTATTACAGAGAATCTGGAGCATTTTTCAATCATCAGTAGGAGATGGGGTTAAGATGGAGGGGAAAAGACTCTTAGAAATTTTCAAGGAAAATTTTTTCCCTTCAAGAAAAGGTTGTTTGCAAGAGCTCCGTTAATAATGCAAGAGGTTTCATAGCCCCATCTAGTGGTCAGGAACTAATTTACTCACATATCACCTAGATTAGCAGCTCTAGTTTTAAGATACGTATGATTTCGGCAATTGTGGAGTATCATTATGTTCCTAGGTAACAGGATAAAAGATAAGCACGCCATGTTAGGCAGAAGTTGAATATTAAGCAAGTGTCTATCCATTTAGTAATTCTTAAAATAATAGAAATATTCCTCTCTAGAGCCAAACTCATTTAGGAGTTACTTTGTGTATTTTAGAGCTGATTTCTTGTTTAACAATTATTTCTAGCGTTTATAGAAACCTTAAATAGCATTTGGTACAAAGCTTGGTAACAGCATCATATAAACAGTTCTTGATGTTTTAGAGAATACTAGCATTGCCTCAGTCTTATAAGCGAAATAAAATTTCAAAGAATCTTTATAACTAATTCTATGTCTTGGTCAAATTGGAATATTTATGGTTGTAATTCTTCTAGAATTTTGAGACACAAATAAAATAGGCTGAACATATCTCCAAGCTAATCCACACACATTCCATCCTCACCACAGCCCAAATACTGAAGGATTCCAATTTTTAAGTTACTCATATACCAACCTTCGACTATGAAAATATTCTTCAAAAACTTGTTGATAGTCAGTAAAGATTTTAGAAACCATTGTATTACAGAAAGGAAAAATACCAGTGAGTACACAAAGTTACCCTGCATTTCTACTTAGGCAGCAACATGAGATGAAGCATCTAGAGACTGAAAAGGAAATCCGTCAAGAACTGCATGTCCTTCAGGAGGTTATCAGGTACCGCATCACTCATACAGCATCGTGTAGTGTAGAAAGCAGAAGTGGTGCACAACAGACTAACCAGTTGTGAGGCTTCCACTGTTCAGAGATGTTACATCTGGCCTCTTAAGCAGTTTCACAGTCATCATCAATAAACCATAATCAGTATGTAATGGTCCGACAAGATCACCAACAAGAAGAGCCTGGAAGCCAGCCAGTCCATCAGCACTGACAGTTCACTGCAATTTCGTCCTCCTGAGCTGGACCTGTGTAGAAAATGGATGACAACAAGGAGTACAAAGAGCAACTGTTGGACAGGGAAAAGTGGAGAGAGACAGCAGGAATGGAGGAAATATTCTCTAATGGTGAACTGAAATCTTTAAACAAGGCTGGAGCAGCCAGCCAGACTGTGGGTTAAGACAATTCAGTAGGTAGTTGTTTCTAGTCCATGCAAAGCAGATATATATCAATATATTAAATAGTTGTGTGATTCACATGTCAAGAATCATAATCATTTGCAAGATTTAAGTACATAATTAAAAATGATAGCTAAAATAGTCATAGGTTAGTCTACTTAGGATTCAAGGATGCAAAGCGTTCCCTAACTTTTCAATACTGATAATCATTATTAATTTTGACTGTATTCACCCTCCCAGAATATTTCTCTGAGTTTTAATCAACCATGGATTGAGACTCTTGACTCTCTTCTTACCAAGGAACAAATGTGAATTTATGAATATCCAAAAAGGCTGTACCAATTATGCTGAAAAGTGGAATTCCAAAGGACAAAAGCAGAAAAAAACTGGATTCTTTCTGATCACTGTCCCTGGGAAGATAGTTTTCTCCACCCCTAGGTGAAACTGGGCCTTACCCCATGGTTTCTACTCTCTCTTTGACGATAAAAATTCCTTTGATCACTTTTAGTCACAAGAGAGTCTTCATTCTCTAATAGCAATATCTAGCATCTGTCAATCTGCCAATTATAATCATAACTGAAACGCTTCTCTTCCTTTAGCTTAGGGGGAGGGGAAGGGTCGGGATAAGAGGGGAACATAGCTAACTTGACTTTGTTTTGGGCTCCTTCATGGTTTAAGTGGGGATTAGGCGGGGAATAAAGTTCAGAAAAGTCTCCCCCATCGATGGTATTGGCCTAATCTCACAGTACTTTCTACTGGCCTGCCATATTTAAGTCTGACTCTTTCACTCCAGGTTACTTGGGAACTTTGAAGACCACTCCTCCCTGCTCCTTTTCTTGTCTCCTCTCCCCCTAACCCCTCTGTAACTCTGGGCATCTGTCACCTACAATTCCCTTAAAGCAAGGAAATCTTTCCTCTCATCATCAATTTATGTCTCTTCCTTTGCCCTCTTCTTCTGCCATATGGCCTGAAGCCTCCTTAAATTTGTTGTATTCACATTCCCTTCTCAGGCAAAGTCTCTTACCATAGCTCCAGGCCAGCTCACTCTTCCAAGTGACCCTCTGAGCCATGGCAAATCAACAGCTTTTCCCCCGGAAATTCTGGGAGTGAGTGCAGTTCATTCTCAAGGCAGACACATCTCACTCATCCATCAAAGTAGCTAACAAGACACAGTTAAGCCTCTGTGCCCCACAGACGCCATTGGAAACATACAAAGCTCTTAGATGTCTCTTTGAAACCCTAATCTCCAGACTTGAGCAAGGGGGAAGCAAAACCCGTCCCTCTACTATGATGGAGTTCTACTCAGCACATCCACAACTCTCTCCAAAAGAAATTCTTTCTGGGGCAGGCCCTGTGGCTTAGCGGTTAAGTGTGCGTGGCTCTACTATTGGCGGCCCGGGTTCGGATCCCGGGTGCACACCGACGCACTGCTTCTCCGGCCATGCTGAGGCCGCGTCCCACATACAGCAACTAGAAGGCTGTGCAACTATGACATGCAACTATCTACTGGGGCTTTGGGGGGGAAAAAAAAAGGAGGAGGATTGGCAATAGATGTTAGCTCAGAGCCGGTCTTCCTCAGCAAAAAGAGGAGGATTAGCATGGATGTTAGCTCAGGGCTGATCTTCCTCACAAAAAAAAAAAAAAAAGAAAGAAATTCTTTCTGTTTTCCCAAGTTCATTCTTGGTCCCTTCAGTCCTTTTTATAGTCTGATAATTAAGGATCACAAGTTGTTCTTAGCCACTTGCTTTGTAAGTCTTTCTTAAGTGACCTAGCAAACTTCCAGTTGGAATATGTGCATGGTTGGCATCTCCTAGCTTTACCTGTGACAAGGATCTGAGGGCATGTAGAGCATATTTTATTTGGGAGGTGATCCCAGAAATACCAGTGGTGAGTGGAGAAGTGAGCCTGAGGAGGAAAGGAAACCAATAAAGCAAGTTTCTGCTGTGGGTACCTGGAGTCTAACCCTACAGAGGAGCTCTGAGAGTCAGTGTAGAAATGTGCTTCAAATTTATCCCCACCAAGGATCAAGGAAGCCACGGTGTTCATACAGCCATGCTCATCAGTAACTGGTTAAAGTTCTGGTCTCAGAAGAGTGAGCGTCGGGGTTAATTTTCTAGCTATCCTGGCATAGCATGTCACATGTGAAGGTAGAGCAGGCTCTGACCACAGAGACAGAGCTCAAAGAAATATAAGGGCTGTCATTTGAAATTTGGACAGGTGGTCTCAAAACAGTAAAGCCCGAGTACATATGGACCAAACAGCTGTTGCTGCAGGGCCCAGTAGCCTAAGACAGAGCAAGTCTTATCTTGACATACAATTGAACTGACAAACAATAGTACTAAAACAGAAATCAGGTTCTTTAAAGGGGATTGTCAAACTCTACGTTCCTTTCATGATGTGAGTGGTGGCTATGAAGCTGTAAACATTGATCAGTGACACCAACATTCTCTTTGAAACTCTGAGCAGAGTTGCTGATCTGGAATATTTACAGGCTTTCTGACCAGGATCCGCTCTAGAACTGAAATATATCTCATTACAGTTCCGTTGGAAACCTTGAGGCCAGAAAAGCAAAATGAGAATCTCTTTCCATTTCCTCTCTCAAACTCTGCTCTAATGCAATCTCTGAAGACAAGTTTCTATGTGTTACACCTTCTCCTAGTATGTCATCAACCTTTTCTTCACAATTCTTTTTTTTTTTTTTTTTTTGGTGAGGAAGATTAGCCCTGAGCTAACATCCGATGCCAATCCTCCTCTTTTTGCTGAGGAAGATAGGCCGGGGCTAACATCCATACCTCTCTTCCTTTACTTTATGTGTGGGCTGCTGCCACAACATGGCTTGACAAGCAGTGCGTGGGGTCCACACCCGGGATCTGAACCCACGAACCCTGGGCCGCCGAAGCGCAGCATGCGAACTTAACTGCTACGCCACTGGGCCTGCCCCTCTTCACAATTCTCTTTCAACTTCCTTGCCATAGCTGAAATCTGGCCCTCTTCCAGTGACAAGACCTTCTGCTGCCCTTGTCTACATTCTGCTCTCAGCTGCTGCTCCCAGATCACGGCTACCTCCCCCTTTTATTTAAAAGTCCTTCTTCCTCATCCTTTACTACTCATTGTCTCTTTCTAGTTGGTCATCTTCCAAAATTCATTTACAATGTTGGCACATGGTTCTTATGTCCGTGTAAGTAACACATATAATACCTATTTCTTATAGTTCTTGAGTGCCTTCAACTTCACCCTCACTTCACCTCTCCTCTTCACATCTGTAGCTGTGATGCAAGTTTACCATCACCCAGAATCACTCCACCTCTGAAATCTTATTGTATAATATCTTTGTCTCTGATTATAATCTCTATTATTATAGTATTTTTAGTCCTCCTATCCTGCAATGTCTTTTTCTTCAAGAGTTCTTTAACTTGACATTTTCTCCTAATCTACAAATTCCTGATGTCCTCACTTTCCTCCTACTTAGGCTAACCTTTGTCAATACCCTCAATCCCCTTGCCCTTATGTCACTCTCAGCAAGTAACTCCCTGACCGTGATCTACCTTTTTGCTCCTGTATCAGAGCTGTTTAAAAGTGCTAAAATAAGAAGTAGAAGGAGGAAGAGAGGGAGGAGGAGGAAAGAAAAGAAAAATTTTAAAAATTCAAAATTCATACATATACGTTTTCTCTGTTATTTGTTCTTCCCTGGTGTTCCCTCTTCCGTTGCTACAAAATTCTCTCAAATCTCTGCTGTTATCTTCAAACTACCTAAGCCAACACCTACTCAGTCACTCTCAATCCATGATCATGCCTACCATGACAGAGAAGTTAGAAAATTCTGGTGAAAATACACTTTGCTTACTGATCTTAAAGAAAAATGTCTCTCCTCTAAGAATCTTTTTTCCTACTCCATGGTCTGTTAACCATTGTGAGTTTTTGTATTTGAAGGAAATGATTGCAAAGCAATTTTCTTGCCTAAATGAATATATTCAACCATGAAACACTAAATTAACATGTGCACCCTATTTTATCAGTGGCAAACACAAAATGCATCATAATGCACATTGTGGAGTTATCAGGAGGCAGCACTTTTAAAAGAGCCAGAGATCAAAATCATAGTAAATACTTCAGGCTCAACACATCAGCCAAATTCAAATAAACTTAAGTTCTCAAATTTTAGGATCAGAATCTTTTGTATTTTGTTTTCATTTATTACTAATTTATTAGTAGAGAGGTGACATAATTTAGGAAGTCTCTTACATTTTGTTTGAATCAGAAATGAATTTTAGAGTAAATGCCAAGAACAAGAGTACAAATTGGAGGTAATAAAGGCTTAATCTGTTGTGGGTGTGGCATCAAAACAAAGTACAGTTGCACTAAATTCTTGTGGGAAACTATTAGTGACAGGTTGAATATGGAATGTGAAGAAAAAGGACTTCAAAGTTAACTTTAAGAATTTTGAGCCAAGGAGAATGATACAATCATCATTGTATCATTAACATAAATAGGAATGATGCAAATCAGAATCTTTGTATGGGGAAGAATAAATCTAGTTTTAGATGCATTAAGTTCAAAGTGGTGATTCAACATCTTACTGGAGACCTAAGAGGAAATAAAGAAATGGGACCAGAGCTTTCTTGGCAAATCAAAGCCAAAGTATTAAATGAATATCTTCATCATAAAGGCAAAAGTTGCAACCAGGGAACAGAAAACATGGGTAAAGAGAAGGGAGACATGAATACATCATTAGAGAAAAATATCATCATGTTCTTATTTAGGCCAATATCTCTTTGAGTGGAGTGGGGTAGAGGGCTTTATAGTCAGTTTAAACAGTAAGAAGAGCCTCAATTCTTCACTAAAGTTACTAAAAACATCACATGAATACTCTTTTAAAGACCCTTTCTGATATGAGTTCAGTGAATGCCTTTTGTATTCATAAGAATATTCAATAGTTCAGGGTCAAAAAATAATCTTTTCTCTCTTGCAGTGGTAGAAGTGTTTGTTTGGGGTTTTTTTTTTTTTTTGCTATTGTCCATTTGCAGCCTTATGGATGCTCTATTCTGCTTATTGATTTAATCATTCTATGCCCACCTAACTGATTCTGTTCTTCCTTCCTTCTCCTCCATGGGTTAAAATGTAACAGGACAAAGTGCCCGACCTCACAGTAATGTGAGAAGATGGGAGAACTTGTTAATGCACAGGCAGAGGAAGAAAAGTGTGACAAACACCATGAGTGCCACAAGGAAGCGTATCAGACACGAAAAAAGAAACCAATATTTTCAGTACCTGTCACAGTACTGTACTACATCCTCATTTCTACTGAATGCTGCTATTTACCTGATAGCCCCTAAGAGCTCTTTGGGAGCTACTGTGATTTCTCAAATAAATATGTATTTCAGTTTGTGTGCTCATCTTGAGAACTCATTTAATTACCCGGTAGACGTTAACAATGTCTTCCCAGCTGTTACTTTCTATTATGTCCTGTAGATGAACATTTTGGCTCTTTTTAAAAATGCATCTTTGACCTAAGGATGACAAGGGTGCTCAAGCAGTTGTGGCAATAGACAGTATACATTCTCCTCAGTTGGAAAGTGAAATAGGCAGCTTTCCTAAAAATTACGCTGGTGTTTGACTTCCACACATGAACGCACATCATGTTTAAGATTTTCATGAATTGTAACTTTAAAATATTTAAAATATAACCCACGTAGCCTTGATGAGAATCCCTCTGGACACCACTTTAAATCTATATAGGAAAATGCTTATTACTTAGTTAATCCTTCAGGTCACTAAAAGGGACAAGAATGAAAAAAAAACATTTAATCATAAACTACTTTTCTACTTAACGCTTCACATCACGGTGTTACGCACTTTTGGCTATGGGTAGTACATTCTTATTGAATAAAACCAATTTTATTCCTCTGTAATTTCAAAGATCTAATGATTCTTTTGGCCCATCAAATTTGAAAAGCTTTCTATCAATGTATGAATAAATGCAAGTACATAACACATTGCATTGTAATATAGTCATATGTATAAATAAAAAGATGACTTTCTTCTAATTCACTTGCTTTTACAAATTATTTTTTCTCAGATACCTGAAAAGAAATTTGCAATTGGCTAGTTTCTTTCTTCAAAGCCATTTTGTCTTGAGAAACCTCAAAAAGAATTTTAAGAAAACTCTGATTATTCCGTTAGATTTCTTTTCCCATTCAAGATTGTATTTCTAAAACACAGAAGTCCATCTGAGAATACTTTTTTTGTTTCATTTCGTAGCAAATAGAAATTTATCCTGCAACTCCCTACAGAAACCTGAGAGAAAAATCAATGATCACTTTGACAAGAACAATGCCACTTTCTTTTGATCGGGTCACCTAGCTCCTAGTAACCTGTTCTCCCAGGACAGTTTATCCAGAAAATCAGACCAATCACCCCTGAGCTTGCTCAATACTCTGGTTACCAATCACGCACAGTATACAAGAAACCTTAAACTTTACAACTACTGGGAAGCTATTTCTTAGTGTACCTATTTCATGGTAAGAATCATTATATTCCTCTAGTACAAAGAACAGCGGCTGCTGTGACCGTTCCCACTTAGATGTCTCTTTTCAGTCTGAATCAGTAAATGGAGTGAGGCACATTATCCTCTTTTAGGAGATGAGTCGCTATAGGATATTGTTTGAGAACATGGTCTTTTAAGCCAGACTAACAGGGTTTTGAATCATGATTCCACCAATTACTGACTTTGTATCTTTGTATTCTTGGACATGTTACTTAAATCTCTGAACTTTAATTTCACCATTTGAAAAATGCAGATAATACTAAAAAGGATAGTTCTGTTTGCTTACTTAGATGATGCTTATAAAACCTTTAGTATAGAGCCTTATACACGGTTAGTCCTCAGGAACAGTGAATTATTTTTATTGATGTTGCTATAGTTCTCTGTTTCATTTAGAGAAATAACCTATTTATATTCAAAAATCTTCAAGGATAGTATTACAACCCAAATATATAATGGCCATGCTGCTATAATTATCTTTTAAATTTTGAAATATTTTTGAAGTGAATGGATTTACAGCCTAAATCTGTAGCTCTAAAAGATCTTTGAAGTTTTTATTGACTCAAAGGAAAAGAAAACAAGAGGCAATATTTGAGATCTGGGATAAAAGCTCAGAGTATCAGGAGCGGGTAAAGCAGAGGTCAGAATTACCTTCTCCAGGTGTATTAATATCTGTAATTGTTCATTACAGAACCAAAGCTGCCTCCTTAAGAACCCACATCGTGTACTTAATCCTCAGCAGAAACTCCATTTCTGATGGTGGGAAAAGCGTGCATGGATTGAGTCCTCTCCCCGTGAAGTTCTTTTTTTTCTCTCTCAAAGTTATTTCCAGCTATAATACAAAACTTGTGAATTGGCTGCTTCTTAGTAAATCTATGTCATTATAGCAATAGGTAATAGGCAGGTAGTTACAAGAGAGGAAGAGGAATTACCACATGCTAGTACTGCTCTAAGTGCTTTTCATGTAATGACTCACATAATCCTCATGACAACCCTGTGAGATAGATACTATTGTTACCTCTATTTTATAGAGGAGGGAACACAGGCACAGAGAATTTAAGTAACTCACCCAAGGTAATGGCTCATAAATGACAAACTCAGGCAGCATGCTTCCAAGGCACTTCATAGGACGCTACACTGTCTCAGTGAGAAAGATAAAGATGACAACTAATTTAGTATAACATTGATTTTTAAAATTTTACTTTGTAATGATAGTAAATCCATTTAATAGATGAGATAATTGAAAACAGATTAAATGAACTATCCAAGATCTCAGAACTCTTTAGAGATGAAGGCTGGATGACAACTCAGGTTTTCTTTTTATGAATGCTCTTCTTTTCTTCTGTACCAGAGCCCAATAGTCGCAAGATGCAATGGTAATGACTCTGCAAACTACTTTAGTAACTATATTTTACCTGGAATGGACAGATTTGTTTACTTCTATAAACAAATAGAATTTTGAAAGGCTAGCATTAAAACCCTACCAAATGGCATACCTTTAAATAATAAATATAGATATTATAGTTGTGAAAGTTATATTTAAGCAAATTTGTTGAATTGGATAAAGAATATCAAGATAAAAACCAGTTAATAGTATGCATTTTGAAATAACTATTTATAAGGGCCGCTTGCCAAGAAAAACAAAAGTTGTCTAATTTTCTCTAGTCTTAACAGAAATACAGCTACTGTAACTTTAAAATATACTATGAGATAGAGGAATACTTTCTAGCATGTATTAGGTATGGAACAAGCTGGTAAAATAATCTGAACTATAGATCATTATTGGTTAATTAAACTCTGTTTTGTAGATTCAAAATCGATAAAGCAATGTTGCCACAACATTTTATTAGATAAAAGAAAAAGGAAAAGAAAACAAACTGTTAGTGTGTTGTACATTATGCAGGGTTTATGAAGAAACATAAACCTAGTTTCTCTGATGGAGCTCAGATGAGAGGTAAGATAAATATATAAAAGTAGGGTCTTCCCTATTTATAGCAAAGCATCAACTGTAGCATAATTAAAATGAGCATAATGCTTAACAAGCATTACAAATATTGTCAACAATCAGTGGTGAGATGTGGGTCAAGTTACTTAATTTGGGGGTCACAGTTTCTTCATCATTCAGATTAAAGAGTTGTACAATACGATATCTTGGATTCTTCCCAGTTCTAATAGTCTATTTCATTCATAAAACTGGTTTATAACAGATGCACCAATATCAATTAATAGTGAACATTAAGAGGGTCCAATCATTTGGACTATATTATTTGTGCCGTGGTCTAGATTATGAGTTACATAGTTAAATAGCTTCTGTCTACTCAGGACTTTATTTTTTTATTCATTTAGTCAACAAATATTGTTGAAAACCTTGTTTACCTGCCTCTGTTCAAAGGGCTGGGACACAATGATGAGTAAGACACAATGCCTCTCCTAAAGAAACACACAGCCTGGCCAGGAGGCAACATATTATATTTAAAAATCCCTGTTTCTCCATCTAAATGCTAATTTAGTGCTCTTGCTGTAGAAACAACAGATCTATCAAAGTGGAAGTCCTAAGTGAGGAATATAAGGAAGCCTTAACAATGAAGACAATATTTGAGCTAGGTTTTCTATGCTAAATAGGAGTTTACTGAGGGAGAAAGAGCACGCAAGACAGAAGGAAGAGCTTGTACAATGACACTAAATAAAAAATGGCCTGGTGAGCCCAAAGTTCAGGGTCATAGGAAGAAGATAAGAAAGGGAAGAGGGGAGAACAGTTTTCCTTTAGAAAGTGGATTATATAGTGAATCATATAATTAAGAAAATAGTTATGTTCTCTTGGTTAGCATAAGGGCCTCTCTGGTAAGCATCTACCTGGGAAACAAAAAACTTTAGGAGCCAAACTGATTTTTATCCAAATGTCTCATCCTTACAGGGACCTTGTTTTAAATGTCAGTCTAAGGTTTGCCAATGGCCCTATCAAATGGCCTGGCCATTATCTATATGAGTCCAGTAGATTCACAGTCTTCTATATTCCCACCAAAATGGCCCTAACTGTAGCAACTCCTGTCAGGGATTAGGGGTGAAGGTTAGCAGGAGTGGACATAGATAATATATCGATACCAATAATATATTCAGTAGTGGGGTCATAACAGTAGAGGCTCATAGTGGCCCAAAGGCACCCATCTAGAGCCAGACTTGGGCAAAGGTCCTGGTGGTGATGGCCTCAGATCCAAAACCAGACAGCATTATTTGTTTTCGCCTCATCTTGGTGCCGAGTCACCACAATTACTTGTCCACTGGAGTCTAGAAGGCCCAAGAAATGCCATTCTCCCTCACCTCCTCACTGAACGCTAATCTTGGCATAGGGCCTTTTGTCACTCCTGCGGACTGAGGGCCATCAGCTTAATCCCTAGTCATGTTTATTTCAAAAGCCAAGAGGTTTGGACAAAAGTGAGTGAAGCCCTCAGATCTATCCCCTGGCTCACAGGGAAGGGTGGACAGAATAGCCCTATCAGTTATAGGGGCCACCTGTCAGGATTTGGCCACAAATTTTGTCAAGGAGGGAGCTGGGTTGAGCAACTGGCCAGGTGTGGACAGCTTTTTTGGCCTGACGTCACAGGGCAAGTTTCTTTGAGAGGATCCCAGCCTCCCCCAGAGGAGGGTGGTGCCCAGGAGGCAGTGGCGGCTGCTGCTTGCACTCTGTTATCCTGGCAGTGGCTGCCGTCAGGGCATTCCGAACAGAGATGTTTGTGGTATTGTTCCCCTGACATGCCACTCTCCTTTACTAATTTTAGCAAAATTACCTCCAGAGGGCACGTAACTAAGTTTCTAAGATTTCTTAGGGACCACTGGGCAAAGCAACCACAAAAAACTCTACGCTCTTTTTTTTTTTCTTATGAAGTTTCAACAGCTTACTGCACCACAGAGTGTATATCAGTGCCAGGGGTCCCCTTAGAATTACTCAGCTCATGGGAGCACACGGACTGACTCTATTCCCATTCATGAAGAGCCCTAAGCAGTAGATAGGGAACTGCTTCCTTAGCTTTCTCTGAATTCGCTGTTGTATGTCTAATCTGACCCACTGGGTGAGTTTAGCCAAAGAGCCAGGGCTAAAGAGGAGAACCAAAGGTATCCCTGGGAACCAAAAAGCTTACATAAACAATCCGCTAGTATCCTCCAAGAATGTCCCATGGCTTCCTGCTAGAGCTTCCCAAGGCCCACTGGCAAAATGCCCCCACAGAACCCTCAAACTCTTGCAAATAATCCACAAGCATCCTTCTAGAATGCCCTATGGACTCCTCCAGCACCTCACAAAGGTGTCCCAGGAGATTTTCAGGCTTTTTGCTCATATAGAATGGCATTATGCTTAACCGGCTATTCCACTCACAGAGCCAATTCATCAGAAGATCAGGTGCGCTGGAAAGAGCTGAAGTCTCAGGTGTCAGAATAGCCAATTAAAAACAGTGAGCAAAAATTAAAGTGTTAGCAAAGCCATTAGTCACTTGTTGTGATGGTAAAGGTAAGAAGCTAAAACCAGAGAAAGCACCAACTCCCCGCTGTTCCATTTTCCCCCATGGAATAGCACATCAGTCAGGGTCAGGTGGATCAGCACAGAAGTAGGGGTGGTCTCGCTGTGGAAGGAGCCCCAAACAAAAGACTCTTGGAGTTTTATGCACCCAGGAGCAGGAGGGCAGGGTAAGGGGGAAAGGCTAGGAATGGAAAAGCACTGAGTATTAAGTCAGAGGGGAGAAAATGACTTCAAGGTTCTCTGTTAAGGAGACATCCAAATGTAGGCACCTAGGATAGAAATGCAGATAGCGTAAGACCGTGGGCAGCTGGGGGGGTGGGGGGTGCTGAGTCCTTGACTGCAGTGTGTTGACTGTGTACCAAGTCTGTGTAGGGAGGTCAGCTTTCCCCATGAGGCCTGCCCAGGGCGGGCCTGAAAAATCACACATGCGTTTTCTGGTCAGGAGCCAGACTTTTCAGTATGGTTTGCTAAGAAGTTAAATTTGTATCCCATAGGTAATAGGAAACAAAAGAAGGTTTTAAGGATGGGAAATGTCATGGGCTGCTTTGGTTTTGTTTTGCAGTTTTGGTTTTTTTTTTTTTTTTTTGGTGGGGAAGATTGGCCCTGAGCTAACATCTGTTGCCAACATTCCTCTTTTTGTTTTTTGCTTGAGACAGATTGTCCCTGAGCTAACTTCTGTGCCAGTCTTCTTCTATTTTGTATGTGGGATGCCACCACAGAATGGTTTGATGAGCCGTGTGTAGGTCCACACACAGGATCTGAACCTGTGAACCCTGGGCCGCCAAAGTGGAGCACGTGAACTGAACCACTGTGCCACTGGGCTGGCCCCCAAGATTTTGTTTTTCTTAATTGGAACTATGGAACACAGGATGAAGTGGAGAAAAACAATTAGGCAAGGAGAGAACTCTGCAATAATCCAAACAAATTCCATTCTGAATCATGATTGTGGCAAAAGGGTGAAGAGAAGTACTTAGGTAAACAATTCAGAAATGAATTCAATAAGAATTGTTAAACAATTGGATATGGAAGATAAAAGGAATAAATAAATCATTGTCAATAACAAACACTTTAGCTTAGAAGATACGGCACTGGATATCTTTAGTGAAGATGGAGACTATAAGAATAATATAAGCTCAGAGAGAAGTTTATGGTTGGGTGGAAGTCAGTCTAACGATTTCTAATTATTTTGGCAGCCAACAAAATATTCTGACATAAGGCCTACAGTTTATTTGAGAGTTAGAACCCAGAAATTGATCTGGGAATTAGCAGGTAGATGTTCACTGATTATGCCAATTATCCAGATAACCAAGAAAACAATAAATGTATGCCATTCTTATCCGAATATTTAAAAAAATATGATTTACAGTTTGAACTTTATGAATAATTGTATAATTCCTATTTTTGCTATGTTTACAACTTTAAAAAGACTGTCTATCTGAATATGAAATGGATCTAGAAAACAATTGTGAATCATTGTGATAGCATGTCTATAAAGTAATGAAACAAATTTCTTATTTAGTTGGTGAAAAGATGATAGATAGACAGACAGACATATATACACAAATATATGTATATAATGTGTATATATATATATATACACACACACACATTATATACTATGTCCAGTATATATTGCATGTATACATTCAGTATACATCAGCCCAGACACTTACCAACGACATAAAATTCATTCAAGAAGGAAATAAAGAGAAAGAATAATTTTTTAAATAATTTACTTACATTTTATGTTACTTTTCTCTAACATGTGACTTTACTTTCTAGAATTAGCCAACTACTCTGAGCAACCAGAAATGACTTACTTGGGTGACCCCATTCTGGGCTTATACACCCTTCCTAATAATTGCAAGATTTTCTTTACTTCTTGCTTAGCTCAAAATCATCAAAAAAAATTTTTTTTTTGTCACATATTTTTTTAAATGTAAGAATACTTGTCTTAATTTGTTCAGTTTTCCTCTTTTTCAGTCATCAGTTTTTCTGTAAACTGTTCTTGCCTCTTGTAGCACTGTTAATTTTGTCTACCTTTGAACTTATACATATACCAGCACTTACCTTATACATAGTTATGAGCTACCCGAGAGCAGCGATCTTGCCTAATTTACTTTGTATTTCCAACAGCTGGGTCAAAAAACATTTGCGAATAAATGAATGGAGGATCGACATATTGAAGATGTACCAGGAGTTGTAAATTCTTGGCTAGAGATACGTCTTCCTTATTTTAAAATTTGAACTATTTTTGTTAAAATAAAATTCAGGTACTCTTCTCTTGCATTTAGCAACTTGGTCATACCTCTGGAGTATGGAATCTAAAAATTATTCCTTAATTCTAAAATTAATGTACATGTACCAGATTTAGATTAAACTATATCTGAAAAGTGTTACCTACCAAATAAAAACAACTAAAAATAAGAGTGGTTTTAATATGTTTTTCTTTTCAAAAAAAAGAAAAGAAAGAGAAATGAAAGTTACAGCCATTATATTTTTAAGAGTGAACAGAATTGAGATGAACTAAGAAAAACAAGGCAATATGTGTTAAACTGTTGCTTCTGATTTCTGAAATGAATTTCATTCTTACAATCCAAGCATTAAAACTGTACCAAACTGAAACTGATTCTACCTAAACAAAACAAAATGGTATAAATAGTTCCCCACCAAAAAATGTTTAAGTTCTTCTTTTACCTTCACATTTATTGATGTTCCTATAAAATAAATTCTCAACTTTTAAGTATATTGATGTTTAATTCACCTTAGAGGAGTCAAGATGGCGGCGTAGGCAGACTCTGAACTCACCTCCTCCCATGGACACAGCCAATTTACAACTACTCGTGGAAAAATTACCCCTGAGACAGAACTGAAAACTGGATGAGAGGAACTCCTGCAATAACAGACAATCCTAACTGGGGTAGAAGAGGCAGAGACTCCCTTCCGGAGAGGAAAAACGCCGCCTTCACAAGCTGCCAGCTTCACGGCCGCCGGGAGCAGCTCACAGGTACACAGCATCCCTGGAGACGCGGGGCACTGAGCCAGGGAGCGCCCCCACTGTGGGCATTTTGTGGAGCCAGCACAATCGAGGCCAGCGGCATAATATCTGACTTTGCCTGCTACTAAAACATTGGGGAGTACCCCCAGAAAAGCTGGTTCACAAAGAAACTAAAACTGGCTCTTAAAAGGCCCGCGCACAAACTCACCCGTTCCAGAAAGCATCCTAAAATCACCAGAAAGAAAGGTGCACAGTGCTGTGGTGAAAAGAGACTCACCTAATAGGCCCTGAGTGCATCTTGGTGAGGGGTGAGACCTCTCCAGGGACTGGGACATTGGCGGCGGCCATTGTTGTGGCCTGGTGTGAGTGTGCTGACACAGACGCCATTGGAGTTCTCCCTGAGGCCTGCTAGCCCAGGGTATGCTCCACCCTCTAGAGCACCGATTTAATCCAGCTCAGCCAGGGCAGGCAGCCCACCCTAGAGACTGGCCTCACCCAACAACAAGCCCTCAGGCAACGTGCGGGCTGCATAGATTGGTGACTGGATTCTCTGCAGCCTGGCAACTGAGCCGACTTGAGCGGGGCAGGGTGTGCACAAGGAGCCGGTGGAGAGTGTGGGGCGGTGGCGGAGTGTGTGGGGCTCCAGCCGTGGAGAGACTGCTCACACGGAGCAGGACTGTGTTGACTGTGTGTGTGGACCTGTGGGCAACAGGGCTTGTCAGCTGCAGAAGACTTGTGCTTCTCAAAGACCCACATAGGAGGTTTGCCCCACCTTCCAAAGGCTGAATCAATTGGGTGCTCCTGTGCCTGAGGCCAGCCCCACCCAGCTGCAATCCTCAGAGAGCTGACAAGAGACCTAATAGGCTAGAGGCTTACAGCAATTGTAAGGCCCTGAGCCAACAAGCTGCCACGCTGGGGGCCTCCTCAGTTAAAAGAAATACTGCAACATAAATGTGGTATTAGAGCTTACAGCCAACTGTGCTGGGGCTCCCCACACTTGATAAAGAGACTGAAGGGCCCACAACAACTACAAGCAGCTGAGCATTACAACAGCTGGCCAGGAGCATAACTCAGCCTCCCTGGGCGCCTATAGGAAGAGCTAACAGGCCACAATAGAAGGACACACGTAGCCCACATAGGGGCCACCCCTGGGAACATTGAGATCTGAGGGAAGCACACTGGAAGCCTCCTAAGGCATCACTTACATAAGGTCACCTATCCAAGAGCTGGAGACATAGCTGACCTACCTAATACGTAGACATAAGCACAGGGAAAGAGGCAAAATGAGGAGGCAAAAGAATACATTCCAAGTAAGGGAAAAGGACAAAACCCCAGAAAAGGAACTAAGTGAAACAGAAATGAGCAACCTACCTGACAGAGAGTTCAAACTAAGAGTGTTAAGGATGCTCACTGATCTGGGGAGAAGAATAGATGAACTCAGTGAGAATGTCAACAAAGAAATGGAAGATATAAAAAAGAACCAATCAGAAATGAAGAATACAATACTGGAAATGAAAAATTCATTAGAGGGACTCAAAAGCAGAGTAGAGGATACAGAAGAACGGATCTGTGAGCTGGAAGAAAGACTAGAAGAAATTACCCAAGCTGAACAGGTAAAAGAGAAAAGATTAAAAAGAGTGAGGACACTCTAAGGGACCTCTGGGACAACATCAAGCGCACTAACATCCGTGTTATAGGTGTCCCGGAAGGAGAAGAGCGAGACAAGGGGGCAGAGAAGCGATTTCAAGAAATAATAGATGAAAACTTCCCTAACCTACGGAAGGAAACAGACATCCAGGTACAGGAAGCACAGAGAGCTCCAAACAAGATAAACCCAAAGAGGCCCACACCAAGACACATCATAATCAAAATGTCCAGAATTAAAGATAAAGAGAGAATCCTAAAAGCCGCAAGAGAATGTCAAGTTACATACAAAGGAAACCCCATAAGGCTATCAGCTGACTTCTCAGCAGAAACCTTATAGGCTAGAAGAGAATGGCACGATATATTTAAAGTGCTAAAAGGAAAAAACTTACAGCCAAGAATACTCTACCCAGCAAGGTTATCATTCAAAATGGAAGGAGAGATCAAAATTTTCCCAGATAAGCAAAAATTAAAGGACTTTGTCACCAAGAAACCAGTGCTACAAGAAATGTTAAAGGGACTGATTTAAGGGGAAAAGAGAAGACCACAAATACGAAAAATTATCTATTTCCATGATAAGAGGGAAATGGATACAAATGCACAAAAAAGAGGTTAGATATGATATCAAAAACATAAAAGGAGGGAGGAGGAGAGTTAAAGAGTACAGCTTTCAGACAGAGGTCAAACTAAAGTGACCATCAATTCTGTATAGAAGAAGTAAGGAACAGAGAAAGACTACTAAAACACTGAGAAAAAAAAAAAAGTTAAAAAATGGCAGTAAGTACACGCTTATCAATAGTTACTTTAAACGTCAATGGACTAAATGCTCCAATTAAAAGGCATAGGGTGGCTGACTGGATAAAAAAACAAGACCCATATATATGCTGCATACAAGAGACACACTTCAGACCTAAAGACACTCACAAACTGAAAGTGAAGGGATGGAAAAAGATACTCCACGCAAATGGCAATGAAAAGAAAGCTGGGGTAGCAGTACTCATATCAGACTAAATAGACTTTAAAACAAAAACCGTAAAAAGAGACAAAGAAGGGCATTACATAATGATCAAGGGAACAATCCAACAAGAGGATATAACACTTGTAAATATCTATGCACCCAATGTAGGTGCACCTAAATATATAAAGCAATTATTAACAGACATAAAAACAGAAATAGACAGTAACACAATAATAGTAGGGGACTTCAACACTCCACTTACACCAACGGATAGATCATCCAAACAGAAGATCAATAAGGAAACATTGGCCTTAAACGACACACTAGAACAGATGGACCTAGTAGATATATACAGAGCATTCCATCCAAAAACCGAAGAATACACGTTCTTTTCAAATGCACATGGAACATTCTCCAGGATTGATCACATATTAGGCCACAAAACAAG
Organism: Ceratotherium simum simum; assembly: GCF_057802395.1. Taxonomy (NCBI): domain Eukaryota; kingdom Metazoa; phylum Chordata; class Mammalia; order Perissodactyla; family Rhinocerotidae; genus Ceratotherium; species Ceratotherium simum. The sequence goes on from NC_141911.1 coordinate 26,768,490, forward strand.
TCTCCATAAATTTCAAGAAGATTGAAATAATACCAAGCATCTTTTCTGACCACAACGGTATGAAACTAGAAATCAACTATAGGAAGAAAATCAGAAAAGCCACAAATACATGGAGATTAAACAAAATGCTACTGAACAACGACTGGGTAAACGAAGAAATCAAAGAAGAAATCAAAATATACCTGGAGACAAATGAAAATGAAAATACGACATGCCAGAATTTATGGGATACAGCAAAAGCGGTTCTAAGAGGAACGTTTATAGCGATACAGGCCTATCTCAACAAACAAGGAAAATCTCAAATAAACAATCTAACAGTGCACCTAAAGGAACTAGAAAAAGAAGAACAAACAAAGCCCAAAATCAGTAGAAGAAGGGAAATAATAAAAATCAGAGCAGAAATAAATGAAATCGAGACCAAAAAAACAATAGAAAAAATTAATAAAACCAAGAGCTGGTTCTTTGAAAAGATCAACAAAATAGACAAACCTTTAGCTAGACTCACCAAGAAAAAAAGAGAGAAGGCACAAATAAGTAAAATCAGAAATGAAAGAGGAGAAATTACAACAGACACCTCAGAAATACAAAAGATTATCAGAGAATACTATGAAAAGCTATATGCCAACCAATTCGACAATCTGGAAAAAATGGATAAATTCTTAGAATCATACAACCTTCCAAAACCAGATCAAGAAGAAGTAGAGAATTTGAATAGACCAATCACCAATAAGGAGATCGAAACAGTAATCAAAAACCTCCCCAAAAATAAAAGTCCAGGACCAGACGGCTTCCCTGGTGAATTCTACCAAACATTCAAAGAAGACTTAATACCTATCCTTCTCAAACTCTTCCAAAAAATTGAGGAGGGGGGGAAGCTCCCTAACTCATTCTACGAAGCTGACATTACCCTGATACCAAAACCAGACAAGGACAACGCAAAAAAAGAAAATTACAGGCCAATATCACTGATGAACATCGATGCGAAAATCCTCAACAAAATACTAGCAAATCGCATACAACAATACGTTAAAAAGATTATACACCATGATAAAGTGGGATTTATTCCAGGTATGCAGGGATGGTTTAACATTCGCAAATCAATCAACGTAATACACCACATTAATAAAATGAAGAACAAAAATCACATGATCATCTCAATAGATGCAGAGAAAGCATTTGACAAGATACAGCATCCATTTATGATAAAAATTCTGAATAAAATGGGTATAGAAGGAAAGTACCTCAACATAATAAAGACCATATATGAGAAACCCACAGCTAATATCATCCTCAATGGTGAAAAACTGAAAGCTATCCCTCTAAGAACAGGAACCAAACAAGGATGCCCACTGTCACCACTCCTATTTAACATAGTATTGGAAGTCCTATCCAGAGCAATCAGGCAAGAGAAAGAAATAAAAGGCATCCAAATTGGAAAGGAAGAAGTGAAACTGTCACTATTTGCAGATGACATGATTTTATATACAGAAAACCCTAAAGAATCCACCAGAAAACTTTTAGAAGTAATAAACGAATATGGTAAAGTTGCAGGATATAAAATCAACATACAAAAATCAGTTGCATTTCTGTACACTAACAACGAAGTAGCAGAAAGAGAAATTAAGAATACCATCCCATTTACAATTGCAACAAAAAGAATAAAATACCTAGGAATAAACTTAACCAAAGAGGTGAAAGATCTGTACACCGAAAACTATAAAACATTTCTGAAAGAAATTGAAGAAGACACAAAGAAATGGAAAGATATTCCGTGCTCTTGGATTGGAAGAATTAACATAGTTAAGATGTCCATACTTCCTAAAGCCATCTATAGATTCAATGCAATCCCTATCAAAGTTCCAACAACATTTTTCACAGAAATAGAACAAAGAATCCTAAAATGTATATGGAACAACAAAAGACCCCGAATAGCTAAAGGAATCCTGATAAAAAAGAACAAAGCTGGAGGTATCACACTCCCTGATTTCAAAATATACTACAAAGCTATAGTAACCAAAACAGCATGGTACTGGCACAAAAACAGACACACAGATCAATGGAATAGAATAGAAAGCCCAGAAATAAACCCACACATCTATGGACAGCTAATCTTTGACAAAGTAGCCAAGAACATACAAGGGGGAAAAGAAAGTCTCTTCAACAAATGGTGTTGGGAAAACTGGATAGCCACATGCGAAAAAATGAAAGTAGACCCTTACCTTACACCATGCACAAAAATTAACTCCAAATGGATTAAAGACTTGAATGTAAGACCTGAAACTATGAAACTTCTAGAAGAAAACATAGGCAGTTCGCTCTTCCACATCGGTCTTAGCAACATCTTTTCAAACACCACATCTGACAGGGCAAGAGAAACAATAGAAAAAATAAACAAATGGGACTACATCAAACTAAAAATCTTCTGCACAGCAAAGGAAACCATCAACAAAACGAAAAGACAACCTAACAATTGGGAGAAGATATTTGCAAACCATACATCTGATAAGGGCTTAATCTCCAAAATATATAAAGAACTCATGCATCTCAACAACAAAAAAACTACCAACCCAATTAAAAAATGGGCAAAAGACCTGAACAGACATTTCTCCAAAGAAGATATACAGATGGCCAACAGACACATGAAAAGATGTTCAAAATCACTAACTATCAGGGAAATGCAAATCAAAACTACAATGAGATATCACCTCACGCCCGTCAGAATGGCTATAATTAACAAGACAGGAAACTACATGTATTGGAGAGGATGTGGAGAGAAGGGAACTCTCATACACTGCTGGTGGGAGTGCAAACTGGTGCAGCCACTATGGAAAACAGTATGGAGATTCCTCAAAAAATCAAGGATAGAACTACCAGCTATTCCACTGCTGGGTATTTATCCAAAGAACTTGAAAACACTGATTTGCAAAGGTACATGCACCCCTGTGTTCATTGCAGCGTTATTCACAATAGCCAAGACTTGGAAGCAACCTAAGTGCCCAAAGGGACGAATGGATAAAGAAGCTGTGGTATATATACACAATGGAATACTACTCAGCCATAAGAAACGATGAAATCCAGCCATTTGTGACAACATGGATGGACATTGAGGGTATAATGCAAAGTGAAATAAGTCAGAGGGAGAAGGTTAAATACCATATGATTTCCTTCATTAAGTAGCAGATAATAACAACAATAAACAAACACATAGGGACAGAGACTGGATTGGTGGTTACCAGAGGGGAAGGGGGGAGGGGGGAAGGTGAAAGGGATAATTCGGTACATGTGTGTGGTGATGGGTTGTAATTAGTATTTTGGTGGTGAACATGATGTAATCTATGCAGAAATAGAAGTACAATGATGTACACCTGAAACTTTTACAATGTTATAAACCAATGTTACTGCAATAAACAAAAAATTAAAAAAAAAAAATACATACTAAAGTACTTAGAAGTTAAGGGTGAGAACCAGACCCAGAATCAGCTACAGACTAATCCAATGCATGATCACAGAAAAATCAAAATTTCAGACAAATTTCTATGTTCCTTGCTATGATTATCCTAAGTAAATCGTTAAGAAATTGTGAGATCATCGTTTGTTTAGGTTTTTGTTGAACTACATTTAAGTTCACTTTTTTCTATCCTGCTAGACAAAATTGCATGAATCCAAAATTGGCCACAAAATAAATACTAATAAATGTTAAAAAAAAAATAAATAAATAAATAATTCACCTTAGAAATTTATGTATAAATATTCAAACAGTAAGAGAAAAATAGGGCTCATGGGATGTGAAAGTGTGGCATTACAGGCTTAGCCTTACCATGGAGGAGAAAATGAAACTTTCTTCCGACAGCATTTCATGGTAGTTAACCATAAAATAAAATTGTCAGGTTACCAACACTGTAAAAATCCTATACAAATATAGGTCATGGTATTCAGCCCCCAGTTGTGTCTCTTGATAGCAATATTTCTGAGCATTCAGTTGGTTTAAACTCTGTTTTGGAATGTCAGCCTGGGTTGGCAGACACTTAGAACAGCCTGACATAGAAAGTCAAAGCTTAATAAGACTACTCAGAAAGCAACAAATCACAAGAGGCTCATTACTGCACCAAATCTGTAACTATCAATTCCTCACCAGAGGCTCTTACCTGATATGGTTTTGAACAATTTCCTGGGGTGGATAGGGCAATAAAAGACTCTGGGTGTTATGTTCCTAATCAAAGTTTCCCATGTAATAGTAAAATGATCCCATTTATCATTTGGTCTGCTTGTCGCCCACTTAGTGTACACTATATCAGACATTCTTAGTCTACCACGAGAAACCGATTCTACACTGTATCGTGATGAATGACTCACCCTAGACTTCCCAAGCTTTCCTTTCTTGGATCAGGGTCATATGCACATTTGCTGCCAAATGGATTTCAGTTAATCCATTGAGAGGAGAAAAAAACTGTCAATATGAAAAAAGAAAGTTCAATTAACCAAGAATTTTAAACACCTTTTAAGTGCTGATTTCTGAGCAAGGCTTTGCTGAGGGAGAAAACAAAAAGGAGCTCAGATACAGTCCCTGTCCTCCAGAAGCTCATAACCTAACCTAGGAGAAGCATAAAATAAAAAAGAAATTAAATGCTAACCTCTATGATACACATATAAGAGTTAAGCAAATGTGGAAAGAATAATAGCCAAACTATTAGATAATTCACAGAGCAACAGGACTTCCTGTAATTCCATCTCCTTTCCATTTTTCTAGATTCTGTGTTATGCAGCATCATAAGATGTTAGTTTTAGAGAACATCTGGTAGTTTCACATCTACTTACTGCTGTTATTTCTTATATCCTAAAATCTGAGCACCTTGAAACCAAAAAGACTTATGTTTGTTTAACTCCATTTTGAAAGATTGTGGTTTTACAATTTAAGTTTTAATTCAGAAATTTTGAATAAAAAGTAGTTATGTTCAAAAAACACTGAAGCGTCTCTGAAGCAAGTCAGAGGAAAAACAAAGGTGGCAAAAGTGTGGTTGGCTATCTGGAGACTATGTATTAACTGACATGAGAAACTAATGAAAAATATCATCTAATCTGACATAGGGCAGAATGGATTTAAATTGGTTAAAGATGTATTACACTCATTCAAAAATGTTGAAAAGAAAATTCAGTCCACAAAGAGAAAATGCCTGTCGGGCCTTATAAATCCTATTTCTAGAGCTTAAAAGGAAGTATGACTCAAATGTGATTTATAATATAGGTATGTACATATAATATAGCTCTTCACAGAGATATGTTTGCAAGGAAGGCAAAGACACTGCTTGTAGGAACACTTTTTCAGCATTACACAGACACAGTTACATAACTACAAAAACTCAAGGCCATTATTTCAATTAGAATTTGATATTTAATGGAGAGACTCTGAAATGCCAAAAGATGTTCCTGGAACTGAGTTGGTTATGGCCAAAGGGATGGGCTATTCACTAATTTAGCTAGTGATTCTTGTAAGTGTATGAATATGTGTATACATAGGTGTCTGTATGCATATGTGTGTTGTGTATATAAACTTTAATCATTCTGAAACTCCACTTATAATAATTTAACAATGGGATTTTATTTTAAACAATGAGAGAGATTCATTTAATGGTTCTTTTTAAAAAGAGTGAATTGTAGTGTGAAATTGCAAAAGAAAATACTCAGTATTACTGCATATATGTGATAAATTCTAGAACAGCGTCACAATTTCACTGACCTCATATGAGGAAGATAAAGAAGGCATTCAAAAAAGTTTAGTTATGGGGCCAGCCCAGTAGCCTAGTGGTTAAGTTCGGTGCACTACACTTTAGCAGTCCGGGTTCAGTTCTCGGCACAGACCTACATGACTTGTCAGCGGCCATGCTGTGGTGGCAACCCAAATACAAAATAGAGGAAGATTGGCACAGATGTTAGCTCAGGGCAAATTTTCCTCAAGTAAAAAGTGGAAGAATGGCAACATATGTTAGCTCAGGGCAAATCTTCCTCAGCAAAAAAACCCAGTTTAGTTATGATTAGTATTATCAACATCATTATTATATGATTTTTTTCCAGTAATGTTGAGAGTTGCTAGAACTCCTACAATAAATTGTTGTTCTCTTCTAAAGGGAAGAATGAAAGATTTCTGCACAAATTTTAAGCATATGGGTATTTTGCAAGGATCAGTATGACAAGGAACTACAGAATGTGGTTAGACAATCCAGCTTTAGTTGAGGTGATGATCTGGGAGCAAAACATCCCAAAATTTTCCTAGAAAGTTAAAATTTCCCAAGAGCTATGGAAAGATCTCTTAGTTTGTCTATATTAAATAAAGTTGCTTAGAAGGAAGCTAAAGATAGGGACGTAACATTTGATGGCAGAAAACAAGAACGAAGTTGGGGCTAGAAGCACTAGTTCAAACTCAGAGACATGGATTGGTACAGACTAGGACTTTTAGGTCATATTCCTGCTAAGCAAGACCTCAGGGAGCAGGGTAAGAAGGTAGAGTCCCCATCTCCCCTAAGAATTCCTGCCCTCCAGGACACTTGACTCAGGTCAGTTACTGCATGCACCACTTGTTTCCTCTATTCTAGGGGATGGTTATAACCAGAATGTCTCTGACCACATGGAAATTAAACACTGTTAGCAAAAGTATTCCATTCTTCTTGGGAGGAGCAAAATGCACAGGCCTCTGTGAATCAATAATCTTTCTATTTTAGTTTGTGAAATTCAGCCATAGAAAATCCCTACCCTAATTTATCCAGAAAGTGAGGCTGGAGAAAAAAAGTCAGGGGGTTACCCCTCTTCTCAAAAGAGAAATAAATCCAGATGAAGGAGATGAATAGGACAGGCATATCCCAATTATATTTTATCCTGGTGTTAGAAGATCACAAACATAGTAGTAAGCACTGTTTCTAAGAGTAGAGTATATGGCCAAAGATGTAGACTGTGGTTTCTGCTTACTTTTTATGTCTCTAAATCCTCTCAAAGAGAGATGCATTTCCCAGCTACCCGAGGCATCTGAGAGACTTATGGAGAAACAGCAGGACCTCTGACTGATGTGCCTAGAGTAAAGGTGGTCTGATGGAATGAATTCACCACCGGAGGGGATGGGCAAGCAACTCTTTCCAGGACTGAGCCTTAGGACTGAGCTAAGAAATTATACTCTAAACGGGGCTCTCAAGGAGTCTCTTTATAGCCTTCAAAGCAGGAAATCTAGGAACTAAGTCAAAGGAGACCTGAAATATGCTGGTTTGCCTGGAACTCCCCAGTTTTAGCCCTGAAATTCTGGTGTCCCAGGAAATTCCACAGTCCTGTGCAAATTGGGATGGTTGGGTATATAAGTTATAGAATTCAATTTTGTGCCTTGACTCCCTCACCTATGACTTAAAGGTGTATTTATGAAACAACTTTGAATGAGGATGAGAAACTTTTTTTTCTATGAAATGATGTGGAGAAAGCAGCAGTGCCTAAATTACTGTTACTAGAATTATCATAGGGAAAGGGCTATCTTATTAGGAGAAAAAAAATGCAATAGTTTTGTATTTGGGAGTGATAGAAAGTAAGCCTTGCCCCTTACTGCACCCCAATTTTAGGGGTTAGTAGTAAGTTAGCTTCTGGCTTTAGATGAGGGAAAAATCCTGCACATTATAAAGGAAGAAGAATTTGGAATAGAGTGTAAGTGGTAAGGGGAAAGGACAGTCAGCTATGTGATGTGACCCCTCAACATGAACAGCTACCTAGCTTCAGTAAAGTCAAAAGAACTTATCAATGTTTGGTGCAATTTTGGCAATTGTGAAACTGAAGAAGTGGCTGAGTGTGAAAATGAGCAAGCCCTGCAGAAGTCAAGATTCAGAAGACAGAGAAAGCTGAGGGAAGATAAGCAATACCTAGGGTTTGGAGTGTGGACTTCCACAAGGCAGTGAATTCAGGTCGCTTCAAGAAGGTTTCTGCTCAAAATGTCACCTTTTCAGAAAGGTATCTCCTGATAACCCTACACAAAGTAGCCACCACCTATTCCCATCAACCTCTATCCTTTTACCCTGCTTTTATTATTCTTCATAGCACTTTTCCCCACCTGATATATTATGTGATGAAATTTTAGGGAGTTTAAAATATAATACCCATTTCCTATCCTCCCGTGTTTAGATCAGATTGAGAACTAAAACACCGGAAAGAGACACATGAATTTCAAAATGTCAACTTTATTACTTATAAAGCCAATATCTGGGTCCTCTGCTCTCTCCTCCCCCTCATAGGGCATTGGTTTGGATCTGTCGTGCAGATATGCCTATCCACGATGGCTGCTTCACAGGGCTCTGCTGTAGAGGAAAAAAAAGAGCAAATCTCCATTGTGGAGAGAGAAGCCAGGGGAGTCGCATTAGCTTAAGTTGCATCCATGGAAACATGGGAACAGGCGAAAGGAGGTGACCACCTCCTAAAACACTATGTATTTGATTATTTGTCTAAAACGTAAGCTCCATTAGGGCAGAGACTTTGTTTCGTGAACTAACGAATCCTCAATTTCTAGAACAGGGTCTAGCATTCATTAGGTGTTCAACAAATTTTAGTTGAAATTAACTTAAAACTAGGGAGAGATAAATTAATTTCAACCAAGGGGCAGTGAGGACTTCAGATGACATCAGAAATATGTGGATTTGAGTTAATTAGGAAACATTCAGGAGGGACAATCAACATGATGATGTGCCACCCAGATCCTCCTTCAAGGAAACACTTGCTGCTCAGCTGCAGGGAATGCTGTCAGCAGACAGCATCCAGCCATTAGCTCCTTCAGGTTCTGCCTCAGCTGCAGAGACATCCAGAATCACACTCTTCCCAGAGAGGCTTACATCCAATGACCGAGCAAAGTGGGACTCTAAGAACTTGGCCATTCTGAGCCAGTGCAGGGCTCCTCCGGTGGGCAGTAACAGCTCTGGAGCATCTCATAGGGTCATCTGAGACTTAGTGAGGCCTGTACCACGGGCCAGTATTTCTCTCTGCCCACTTCTTTCTCTCCCTTCCTTTCATGGGTGTTGATGCTTAATAATCATTTTACACACCTAATTCTGATAGGATGGAAAAATATCCGCCATATTTGGCAACAAAAATGACATTGGTATCCTTGAGGAGGATAGCAATTGTTGGGAGGAGGGTAGATTTCAATTGAGTGAACAAAAAATGAAGACAGTTAAGGATAACCTTTATATTCAAGAACTTTGGAGGAAAGAGATGGTTGCTACGATGGGAAGAAATAAGTAACGAGAAGGGTGTAAAGAAGAGAAGAAAAATAACAGCAAAAGGTTTGTTATTTGTTGTCTGTATATGTCAGCAAGCAGAGATTAAAAACAGCAAGAGGAAAGCAAGTGACAGTCACTGCCAAAAGTGATATGTAACAGAAGAGCAGAATGCCAGCTGTGAGAACTTAGAAGAAAAAAAACAAAGCACTTATGCAGAGTAGGCACAATCAGTTATGACCGAAGAACTCCTTTAGGAAACATGCACTTTTCCATCCTATGGAACATTCTTAAGAGAGATTTTTTTTTTCCCTAAATGGAAACAAACAAACAAACCAAGTAGTTATTCAAACAGAGCATCAGTGAGGCATGAAAACCTTATTAGGCTGCTACTCTACTGGCGCAGACACCAAGTCTAACACGATGGTGGTATTTTGTGGAGAGCTCAGTTGCACTGGAAAAGGCACCTGTGTATCATCCCTCAATGACAGAATAGGCATCTGCTCCTTGGTTTTTGTTTTCTGTTTTCTTATTTTCTGTGTAGAGAATTTGTTTTAATTTTATTTAGTTATATTTTACAGACAGTAACACACAGTTCAAAGTCTTAATGTTTAAAGACCATTTTAAACTGACCAAATCACATCACTAAATGTGTAATACTTCAGAAGGACTAGTTTCTTTAACTAGTTGTGGAAATGTTAGCCAGGTAAAGTAAAATTTTATATACCTCCAGATACGTGATTATTTTTTTTTTTTTAAAGATTTTATTTATTTATTTTTCCCCCAAAGCCCCAGTACATAGTTGTCTGTCATAGCTGCACATCCCTCTAGTTGCTGTATGTGGGACACGGCCTCAGCATGGCTGGAGGAGTGGTGCCTCGGTGCGCACCCGGGATCCGAACCCGGGCCGCCAGCAGCGGAGAGCACGCACTTAACCGCTAAGCCACGGGGCCGGCCCTAGATACGTGATTAATTTAATATATGATAACTGGTTGGAAAGGGAGAGGGACATATTTTAAATTCTTGAGGTGATTCGGTTTTTTCCAGTCCCCGCAGTTATAAAAGAATATAAAACTATGTTTTTTTCCAAACATTTGATTCTTATCAAAGATTTCCATGTGCTTTACCTCCACTGCCCTAAAACGATGGAAATAGCTGATGTCTTAGGTAGAATTCAAAAGATGTCCCCTCGAAATGTTTGCACAGAAGATGGCAGCATAGGCAGACTCTGAACTCACCTCCTCCCGTGGACATAGCCAATTTACAACAACTGGTGGAAAAATTACCCCTGAGACAAAACTGAAAACTGGATAGGAGGGACTCGTGCAACAACGGACAATCTAACTGAGGTAGAAGAGGCAGAAACTCCCTTCTGGAGAGAAAAAATGCCGCCTTCACAAGCTGCCAGCTTCACAGCCGCCTGGGAACAGCCCACAGGTCTGCAGCCCTCCCTGGAGAAGCGGGGCCCTGAGCCGGGGAGCACCGCCGCTGTGGGCATTTTGTGGACCCAGCACAATCGAGACAAGTGGCATAATATCTGACTTTGCCTGCTACTAAAACATTGGGGAGTACCCCCAGAAAAGCCGGTTCACAAAGAAATTAAAACCAGCTCTTAAAGGGCCCACGTGCAAATTCACCTGTTTCAGAAAACAACCTAAAATCACCAGAAAGAAAGATGCACAGCGCTTTGGTGAAAAGAGACTCACCTGATAGGCCCTGTGTGCATCTCGGTGAGAGGTGAGACCTCTCCAGGGACTGGGACATTGGCGGCGGGCATTCTTGTGGCCTGGTGTGGGCGTGCTGACACAGATGCCATTGGAGTTCTCCCTGGGGCCTGCTAGCCCAGGTCTGCCCCACCCACTAGAGCACTGATTTAATCCAGCTCAGCCAGGGCGGGCAGCCCACCCTAGAGACTGGCCCCACCCAACAACAAGCCCTCAGGCAACTTGTGGGCCTGAACAGATTGGTGACTAGACTCTCTGCAGCCTGGCAACTGAGCCGACTTCAGTGGGGCAGGGTGTGCACAAGGAGCGGGTGGAGAGTGTGGGGCGGTGGTGGAGTGTATGGGGCTCCAGCCGTGGAGAGACTGGGTCCACTTCGGGAGGTCGGGGCACACACATGGGGCAGGACTGTGTTGACTGTGTGTGTGGACCAGTGGGCGGCAGGGCTTGTCAGCTGCAGAAGACTTGTGCTTCTCAAAGGCACAAATGGGGGTTTGTCCCACCTTCCAAAGCCTGAAACAATTGGGAGCTCCTGTGCCTGAGGCCAGCCACACCCAGCTGAAATCCTCAGAGAGCTGACAAGAGACCTAAAGGCTGGAGGCTTATAGCAATTGTAAGGCCCTGAGCCTAACAACCTGCCACGCTGGGGGCCTACTCACTTAAAAGAAAGACTGCAACACAAATATGGTATTAGAACTTGCAGCCAACTGTGCTGGGGCTCCCCACACCTGATAAAGAGACTGAAGGGCCCACAACAACTACAAGCAGCTGAGCATTACAACAGCTGGCCAGGAGCATAACTCGGCCTCCCTGGGTGCCTACAGGGAGAGCAAACAGGCCACAACAGAAGGACACATGCAGCCCACATTGGGGTCACCCCTGGAATATTGAGAACTGAGGGAAGCACACTGGAAGCCTCCTAAGGCATCACTTACATAAGGTTACCTATCCAAGAGCAGGAGACATAGCTGACCTACCTAATACGTAGACATAAGCACAGGGAAAGAGGCAAAATGAGGAGGCAAAGGAATACATTCCAAGTAAGGGAACAGGACAAAACCCCAGAAAAGGAACTAAGTGAAACAGAAATGAGCAACCTACCCCACAGAGAGTTCAAACTAAGAGTGTTAAGGATGCTCACTGATCTGGGGAGAAGAATAGATGAACTCAGTGAGAATGTCAACAAAGAAATGGAAGATATAAAAAAGAACCAATCAGAAATGAAGAATACAATACTGGAAATGAAAAATTCATTAGAGGGACTCAAAAGCAGAGTAGAGGATACAGAAGAACAGATTGTGAGCTGGACAAAAGACTATAAGAAATTACCCAAGCTGAACAGGTAAAAGAGAAAAGAATTAAAAAGAGGAAGGAAGTCTAAGGGACCTCTGGGACAACATCAAGCGCACTAACATCCGTGTTATAGGTGTCCCGGAAGGACAAGAGTGGGACAAACGGGCAGAGAATCTATTTGAAGAAATAATAGATGAGAACTTCCCTAACCTAAGGAAGGAAACAGACATCCAGGTACAGGAAGTACAGAGAGCCCCAAACAAGATAAACCCAAAGAGGCCCATACCAAGACACATCATAATCAAAATGTCCAGAATTAAAAATAAAGAGAGAATCCTAAAAGCTGCCATAGAAAGACAAGTTACATACAAAGGAAACCCCATAAGGCTATCAGCTGACTTCTCAGCAGAAACCTTATAGACTAGAGGAGAGTGGCACGATATATTTAAAGTGCTAAAAGGAAAAAACTTACAGCCAAGAATACTCTACCCAGCAAGGTGATCATTCAAAATGGAAGGAGAGATCAAAAATTTCCCAAACAAGCAAAAATTAAAGGACTTTGTCACCAAGAAACCAGTGCTACAAGAAATGTTAAAGGGACTGATTTAAGGGTAAAAAAGAAGACCACAAATAGGAAAAATTATCTATTTCCATGATAAGAGGGTAATGGATACAAATGTACAAAAAAGAGGTTAGATATGATATCAAAAACATAAAAGGAGGGAGGAGGGGAGTTAAAGAGTAGAGCTTTCAGACTGAGGTCAAACTAAAGAGACCATCAATTCTGTATAGAGAAGAAAGGAACAGAGAAGGACTACTAAAACACTGAGAAAAAAAAGTTAAAAAATGGCAGTAAGTACATACTTATCAATAGCTACTTTAAACATCAATGGACTAAATGCTCCAATTAAAAGGCATAGGGTGGCTGATTGGTTAAAAAAAACAAAACCCATTTATATGCTGCATACAAGAGAAACACTTCAGACCTAAAGACACTCAAAAACTGAAAGTGAAGGGATGGAAAAAGATACTCCACACAAATGGCAATGAAAAGAAAGCTGGGGTAGCAGTACTCATATCAGACAAAATAGACTTTAAAACAAAAACTATAAAAAGAGACAAAGAAGAGCATCACATAGTGAACAAGGGAACAATCCAACAAGAGGATATAACACTTGTAAATATCTACACACCCAATGTAGGTGCACCTAAGTATATAAAGAAATTATTAACAGACATAAAAACAGAAATAGACAGTAACACAATAATAGTAGGGGACTTCAACACTCCTCTTACACCAACGGATAGATCATCCAACCAGAAGATCAATAAGGAAACATTGGCCTTAAATGACACACTAGAACAGATGGACATAGTAGATATATACAGAGAATTCCATCCAAAAACCGAAGAATACACGTTCTTTTCAAATGCACATGGAACATTATCCAGGATTGATCACATATTAGGCCACAAAACGAGTCTCCATAAATTTCAGAAGATTGAAATAATACCAAGCATCTTTTCTGACCACAATGGTATGAAACTGGAAATCAACTATAGGAAGAAAATCAGAAAAGCCACAAATACGAGGAGATTAAACAAAATGCTGCTGAACGATGACTGGGTCAACGAAGAAATCAAAGACGAAATAAAAACATACCTGGAGACAAATGAAAATGAAAATACGACATGCCAGAATTTATGGGATACAGCAAAAGCTGTTCTAAGAGGGAAGTTTATAGCAATACAGGCCTATCTCAACAAACAAGAAAAATCTCACATAAACAATCTAACAAGGCACCTAAAGGAACTGGAAAAAGAAGAACAAACAAAGCCCAAAATCAGTAGAAGGGAAATAATAAAAATAAGAGCAGAAATAAATGAAATAGAGACTAAAAAAACAATAGAAAAAATTAATAAAACCAAGAGCTGGTTCTCTTTGAAAAGATAAACAAAATTGACAAACCCTCAGCTAGACTCACCAAGAAAAAAAGAGAGAAGGCACAAATAAGTAAAATCAGAAATGAAAGAGGAGAAATTACAACAGACACCTCAGAAATACAAAAGATTATCAGAGAATACTATGAAAAGCTATATGCCAACCAATTCGACAATCTGGAAAAAATGGATAAATTCTTAGAATCATACAACCTTCCAAAACCAGATCAAGAAGAAGTAGAGAATTTGAATAGACCAATCATCAGTAAGGAGATCGAAACAGTAATCAAAAACCTCCCCAAAAATAAAAGTCCAGGACCAGACGGCTTCCTTGGTGAATTCTACCAAACAATCAAAGAAGACTTAATACCTATCCTTCTCAAACCCTTCCTAAAAATTGAGGAGGGGGGGAAGCTCCCTAACTCATTCTACGAAGCCGACATTACCCTGATACCAAAATCAGACAAGGACAACGCAAAAAAAGAAAATTACCGGCCAATATCACTGATGAGCATCGATGCAAAAATCCTCAACAAAATACTAGCAAATCGCATACAACAATACGTTAAAAAGATTTTACACCATGATCAAGTGGGATTTATTCCAGGTATGCAGGAATGGTTCAACATTCGCAAATCAATCAACATAATACACCACATTAATAAAATGAAGAATAAAAATCACATGATCATCTCAATAGATGCAGAGAAAGCATTTGACAAGATACAGCATCCATTTATGATAAAAACTCTGAATAAAATGGGTATAGAAGGAAAGTACCTCAACATAATAAAGGCCATATATGGCAAACCCACAGCTAATATCATCCTCAATGGCGAAAAACTGAAAGCTATCCCTCTAAGAACAGGAACCAGACAAGGATGCCCACTGTCACCACTCCTATTTAACATAGTACTGGAAGTCCTAGCCAGAGCAATCAGGCAAGAGAAAGAAATAAAAAGGATCCAAATTGGAAAGGAAGAAGTGAAACTGTCACTATTTGCAGAAGACATGATTTTATATATAGAAAACCCTAAAGAATCCACCAGAAAACTTTTAGAAGTAATAAACGAATACGGTAAAGTTGCAGGATACAAAATCAACATACAAAACTCAGTTGCATTTCTATACACTAACAACAAAGTAGCAGAAAGAGAAATTAAGAATACCATCCCATTCACAATTGCAACAAAAAGAATAAAATACCTAGGAATAAACTTAACCAAAGAGGTGAAAGTTCTGTACACCGAAAACTATAAAACATTGCTGAAAGAAATTGAAGAAGACACAAAGAAATGGAAAGATATTCCGTGCTCTTGGATTGGAAGAATTAACATAGTTAAGATGTTCATACTTCCTAAAACAATCTATAGATTCAATGCAATTCCTATCAAAGTTCCAACAACATTTTTCACAGAAATAGAACAAAGAATCCTAAAATTTATATGGAACAACAAAAGACCCCAAATAGCTAAAGGAATCCTGAGAAAAAAGAGCAAAGCTGGAGGTATCACACTCCCTGATTTCAAAATATACTTCAAAGCTATAGTAACCAAAACAACATGGTACTGGCACAAAAACAGACACACTGATCAATGGAATAGAATCAAAAGCCCAGAAATAAACCCACACATCTATGGACAGCTAATCTTTGACAAAAGAGCCAAGAAAATTCAACGGACAAAAGAAAGTCTCTTCAACAAATGGTGTTGGGAAAACTGGATAGCCACATGCGAAAAAATGAAAGTAGACCCTTACCTTACACCATACACAAAAATTAATTCCAAATGGATTAAAGACTTGAATGTAAGACCTGAAACTATGAAAGTTCTAGAAGAAAACATAGGCAGTACGCTCTTTGACATCGGTCTTAGCAACATATTTTCAAGCACCATGTCTGACCGGGCAAGAGAAACAATAGAAAAAATAAACAAATGGGACTACATCAAACTAAAAAGCTTCAGCATAGCAAAGGAAACCATCAAGAAAACGAAAAGACAACCTAACAATTGGGAGAAGATATTTGCAAACCATACATCTGATAAGGGCTTAATCTCCAAAATATATAAAGAACTCATGCATCTCAACAACAAAAAAACTACCAACCCAATTAAAAAATGGGCAAAAGACCTGAACAGACATTTCTCCAAAGATATACAGATGGCCAAGAGACACATGAAAAGATGTTCAAAATCATTAACTATCAGGGAAATGCAAATCAAAACTACAATGAGATATCACCTCATGCCCGTCAGAATGGCTATAATTAACAAGACAGGAAACAACATATGTTGGAGAGGATGTGGGGAGAAGAGAACTCTCATACACTGCAGGTGGGAGTGCAAACTGGTGCAGCCACTATGGAAAACAGTAGGGAGATTTCTCAAAAAATCAAGGATAGAACTACCATATGATCCAGCTATTCCACTGCTGGGTATTTATCCAAAGAACTTGAAAACACCAATTTGTAAAGGTACATGCACCCCTGTGTTCATTGCAGTGTTATTCACAATAGCCAAGACATGGAAGCAACCTAAGTGCCCATCAAGGGACGAATGGATAAAGAAGATGTGGTATATATACACAATGGAATACTACTCAGCCATAAGAAACGATGAAATCCAGCCATTTGTGACAACATGGATGGACGTTGAGGGTATTACACCAAGTGAAATAAGTCAGAGGGAGAAGGTCAAATACCTTATGATTTCCTTCATTAAGTAGTAGATAATAACAACAATAAACAAACACATAGGGACAGAGACTGGATTGGTGGTTACCAGAGGGGAAGGGGGGAAGGAGGAGGGCGAAAGGGATAATTTGGCACATGTGTGTGGTGATGGGTTGTAATTAGTATTTGAGTGGTAAACATGATGTAATCTATGCAGAAATAGAAGTATAATGATGTACACCTGAAATTTATACAATGTTATAAACCAATGTTACTGCAATAAACAAAAAATTAAAAAAAAAAGATGTCTCCTGGTTGTTCAGTCAAAACTAATTTAGAGACTGTTGTGAAGGAAATTTGCAGATGGAATTGAGGTTACTAATCAGCTAAGTATAAAAATAAAGAAATTAATCTGGATTCCTGGGTGGGCTCAAGATCATCATGTGAGTTTTCAGAAACATAAAAGGAAGGCAGAAGAGTGAGTCAGACAAATGCCATGGAAGAGGAAGGCAACAGAGAGATGAGGCAGAGGGAAATCAGAGAGATTTGAAGTATGAGAAGGACTTGATTCATCATCTCTAGCTTTGAAGATGAAAGGGACCTTGAGCTAAGGAATGCAAGAAACCTCTACACACTGAGAGCAAACCCCACCCACGACTAGCAAGGAAACAGAGATCTAAGTCCTGTAATCATCAGGAACTGAATTCTGCCAATAACCTGAATCAACTGGGGAGGGGATTCTTCCCTAGAGCCTCCAGAAAAGAATCCTACCTGGCTGAAACCTTGATTTTGGCCTTGTGAGACCAAGCCGAGAACCAGCTGAGCCACGTTGTACCAGCTTTCTGACTTGTGGAAACTGTGAGATAATAAATGGGTGTTTTAAGCTGCTCAATTTGTGGTAATTTGTTATAGCAGCAAAAGAAAACCAGTATAGCTAACGACCAACTAAATAACATTGCAGTTTTTACTCCCAATTAAGTCTTTCCTGCCCAGTGTAGGTGGAGTCTCAATTTTATAACTCTGGATTTTAATCCCAATTTGTCTAAACTTTTTATGTACCACGCAGCATGATTTTAAATTGATAGGTGAGGTGTTGGACCCTGAGGGTATTATGTTAAGCGAAATAAGCCAGACAGAGTAAGACAACTACTGCATTTCACATGTCATGTGGAGGATAAACAAACACATGGATGAAGAGAACAGATTAGTGGTTACCAGAGGGGAAGGGGGCTGCGGGTGGGCGAAAGGGGTAAAAGGGCACATATTTATGGTGACAGATAAAAATTAGACTATTGGTGGTGAGCATGATGCAGTCTATACAGAAACAGATAATAATGTACAAATGAAATTACACAATGTTATAAACCATAATGCCCTCAATAAAATAATTGATAGGTGTTGTCACTCCCTTCATAACAAGAAAAACACTGTGCTGTGCAAAATGAGTTACTATCATTGATACCATTGGAAGAACAATGATCTATAAATTGAAAATATTATCAAGTGGTAAATTATAAATACCAATTAAATGTACCCTACCGTAATCTGCATGGGATTAATCATGAGTTTAAGTATACCTGGCATTAAAATTCCTTGGGGGCCGGCCCCGTGGCTTAGTGGTTAAGTGAGCGCGCTCCGCTGCTGGCGACCCGGGTTCGGATCCCGGGCTCGCACCGACGCGCTGCTTCTCTGGCCATGCTGAGGCCGCGTCCCACATACAGCAACTAGAAGGATGTGCAGCTATGACACACAACTATCCACTGGGGCTTTGGGGGGAAAAAATAAATAAATAAAATCTTTAAAAAAAAAAAAAATTTCTTGGAATCTACTAAAATAATCCCACTTAAATGGAACTAAAGTCGATAGTATAGCTTGTAAAAATGGCAGAACTTGATAATTAAAGTATAACATTTATCATTTAAGCAAAACTTTAATTCTTAAGATTTTAAAACACTTAAAAACACTAAGTGTTCTTCTCACTTCTTGGCAACAAGAGGTGAAAACATTTTGCTTGCACACATAAGAACAGAAGCTTTACAGCCCGGCAATCATTTGTGTAATGCATTCTGAATGAACTGGGATTGTTCTGTGGTTCTGAGGCTCATTCCTGGGTTTCCTATCTAGCTTTAGTTTTTATTAATCTTCTGATTCCTGATTCTAAATCCAGGATGCTACTAAGTATGATAGTCTATTTTTTTTTTTTTTTAAAGATTTTATTTATTTATTTTTCCCCCAAAGCCCCAGTACATAGTTGTCTGTCATAGCTGCACATCCTTCTAGCTGCTGTATGTGGGACGCGGCCTCAGCATGGCTGGAGGAGTGGTGCCTCGGTGCGCACCCGGGATCCGAACCCGGTAAACATATTTCATTAATGTCCTAATGGTCACTAAGGGAAGAAAACACTCTCATATGTTATTTATTAGCCATCTTGAAAGAAAAGAAGAAATGGTATCAGACTCCATCCGTTTGGAATTAATTGTCTGTTCAGCCATCCTATCTTTAAATATGGTTCACTTTGGGTTGACTGGCAAATAATTAACATAATTTAGTCTATAAATATCATCATTCCACATTTTCTCATATTCTTATGTTTTGTTCTAATATAACAACTTGCCTCAGCTACATCTTTCCACTGACTGAAAAGCCATGGCCTAGAGCTATTTTTCCAGCACACCTAACTCTTTGGCCTTGATTGAATGTTAGTCACTCCAACAAGAGAGCATAATGACAACGCTAAATGCAACTGCAAATCAACTGTATCTTCTTTGAGTTGTCACAAAAATATTTGAGACTGTTCCTTCATGTGGTGCAGCAAGATAGACACCTGATTTAAATAGACATTCCTAATGAGCTTCAGATGAGCTGCCAGTTGAAGCACAGAATCCTATTATAAGATATTATAACCTATTTGGATATGATATGAATTTTCTTGAGTGAAGGGCAATAAGGACGTAATGAGAGCTGACATTGGCAAGTATTCGATTGTTAAAATACATGATTTCTTAACTATGTATTAAATAATAGCTTGCTGCCAATGCATTGAATCATAAAGTTTAAAAAAAATCAGCTTGTAGATTCTTGGTCGTTATCTAGGAATTACAGGGCACTGAAGCAGTATGGATAATGGTTAAGAACTTGGGCTAGGAAGTCAGTAGCATCAGGATTTGAATCTGTGTTTCATCACTCTTATTAGCTGTATGATAATGGTTATGTTATTCAATCCCCCGAGCCTCAGTTTTCTTGTGTTTAAATGAGGATAACACCTACTGCTTAGGAATATTGAGAGGACTAAAAAAATGTGGTATATAATGCACATTCTTTCTTTTTCTCCTTATGGCTTCTTTAATTAGGATCCATCATTGATGCTAAAGTGGTAGTTGGTGATGCATTCTTCCCTCTTAGATAATGTATTTGCACTTTTCACAATAGAAGTCTTGAGACCCAATTCTTTTTTTTTTTTTAATTTTTATTTATTTATTTTTCCCCCAAAGCCCCAGTAGATAGTTGTATGTCATAGCTGCACATCCTTCTAGTTGCTGTATGTGGGACATGGCCTCAGGATGGCCAGAGAAGCAGCGTGGCGGTGCGCGCCCGGGATCCGAACCCGGGCCGCCGGCAGCGGAGTGCGGGCACTTAACCGCTAAGCCATGGGGCCGGCCCTTGAGACCCAATTCTTAACCAAACAATGGTAATGCTAGAAACTTCTGCTACTATGGCAGATTTTGTGACACACAGATTTGAGGAGTCATTCCTCTCAGGAATTCCTCCAAGTTGCTTTAATGGACTTACCTTCAGGTAATTTCCACACTTTCGCCCAAGAATTTTTGCCGTTGGTTTATAGTCTTCTCCACTTACCCAGCATCTCCTACCTTGCCAGTCAACTTAAACATTCCTGTGAATAAGCCACTTAGGATCCTAATCCTACAGTTGCTTCACCTGTTTATTCCAGGGACTTTCAAACTCCATCCCAAACACACATGTACACTAAACTCACTGGGTTTAAAACCAGCTCATTCCTTTTCTTCCCAAACCTACTTTTCCTGCTGTATTTCCCTTCTCCATTAATGTTACCATCTAGTTGCCTAAGCCAGGAATCTTGGCATCACCCTTAATTCTTTCATCACTATCCTTCCTGTGTCAAATCAATGACTGGACTTTGTCAGGCGTTCATAAAAATTAGCTCCCAAATCTATTCCGTCCTTTCTATCACTTTTGCTGCTGTCTTAGATTCAGCTTTATTATTTATTATTCATTTTTTGTTTTTAACCTTAACGACATCTAAAATGAAGTCACTATCTCAATGATCAGACTCCTAAAACCATCCTTCACATAATTATAGAATATAACTTTGGAACTTAAAATCTTCAGCAAATGCCATCACCTTTAGGATCAAAATCCAAATATTGCACAATATCAGGGCTTCATGCCACATCTCTAAGCCTTCAACTCTCTCTCTTACCATCTCCCATGAATATCCTTTGTTCCTATCATACTGAACCATTTGCTTATCTCAAATGTCCTTGTACTTAAAGCGTTACACGGCAACATGTACAGTCTCTCCCCAGAGTATTAGCCCTTTAGAATAAGAACTCTGTCTCTGTGCTTCTCTCTCTCTTCCTCTCAACTTAATATCCACAGTGCCTTGAAACATTCATAGAACACAAAGAGTTTGTAGAGTAAGTGAGTTATTAAATGAATATATGAATGGATGACTGTTAGCAAGGTGGCAAGTAGGATTCTATGGTATACACAATAATAAAAAGACAAGGTCCTCTACTCTTCAGGAGTATATTATTTTAGGAATTATTAAGGAGTATACATTAATAATTATAAAATAAAAAGTAATAAGTTCCAAATGATAGGTATAAATAAAGTCACACGCATGAAGAGAAAAGAGAGACTACTTAGTCTCTTTTCCTGGAAGATAAAAGGATAAGAGAGCAGAAAGATTTGAGAATAAGGTAATATTTGAGTTGAGCTTTGAATGATACATTCTCTTTGATGATAAAAAAAAAAAAAATCAGGGGTAGGTTTTTCTAGCATTCTCTGTTCCTTCTCACCTTCCCCCAACTGAAGGTGTGGGTTTGAGAACAGTGGCTACTCAATGGGTAAATGAATTATTGAATTTGTAAACAAGAGAAGTAGAAGGTAAGGCAAGTTGGGTTCAGACTGCTGATTCCGCTAAATTTTATGCTAAGGAATTTGAAAACTTTTAGGTAGGCAGTTAAAATAACTTTATGCCTCATTCCAAGAAACATGTCAGTTTCTCTGAAGAAATAAAATTAAATGACATGGTAAAAAAAAATGTACAATTTTACACTAATCGATAGCCTAGCATTCTATAATAAATATTTTGTCACTTGAAATTCATCTTACTGCTTGTCTCTGACAGATAGGGGCTATTTCAGGTATCTCTTTCCCCACAGACTTTCCGGGGACTTTTCTTCATTTAAATTATACGGATGCCAGAGGATTTACCCCAGTAAGCTTTCTTTAAATTTCACACATTTTTTTTCCAAATACATTGACATCAAAAACACCATCCAGCTTTGTCTGGAATTTAAAAAGTCTAAATGATTGTGCTAAAAAACAGAAAGATATTTGTATGCTTCATGCCCTAATCCTGCCACTGCCTTTCCACTAGCTGGATGAATTCAACCAGCTTCTTAAACACTGCCATCTCCCTGACCTAAATAGAATTCCTTTTCAGCATGTCAGCTACATGTCTTAGATGAACCTGTAGTGATTAAAATTTAATGTGTATTCTGTCGTTTTATTCATGTCTTCTTTCTTTTTAATCAGTCTGTCACATTTTGACGTTGAGTAGGTGAATGAGAAGCAGCTTTACTAATACTTCCTAGTTCATCAAGCATTCTAAGTGCAAAATGAGTCCCAGCTTGTAAATCTAAGACGACATACAAGATGAGCCAACTGCTAGAAGTGGGGGGGCGGGGGGGCTTTTCAGCCCATGTTCCGCTAAAGCCAAGAAAGTTGAAACTTACGTTTCCAGAAGCTCAAAATACATTAATAACAATAACTAACATTTATTAATTTGTATACGTCTGAAACTGTTCTTTAAATTGATCATGTTTTTAACACTCTCATTAATTCTTTGATGTGGGTACTATTTTATAGACTAGCAACCAAGACTTAACGATTGTAGAATGATTTTCCCCCAGGATGACTATGTTCCATATTTATACCTCTCTATTGATGGTTAGAGTCGAGGCTCCCAAGACACTGTGGAAACCGGGTTAGAATTTACATGATACCTGCTTCTTATATCTCTTGCCTTTCTATCCTTGATTTTGAACCAAGCTGTAAAAGACTACAAAATACATTGTTGGAAAAAGAACGATTTTTAACACACATGCAGCCTATAAGGCAAAGCTACCAAAACAATGATGGTTGCAAACTATAGCTTTAGCCATTATGTGGAAGGAACTCCAAATATTATCAGTTTGTAAATAAGAGTAGTGCTTCCATACTATCTGTTGAATTACTATGAAAACTTTAATGCAAAACCATATATTATATTAAAATACAAGCAGTAGACACAGCAAGAGGATGAATGGCAGACAAAAAGAGGCCCCATCCACCTTTAATAAAACTACAGCAGGCTGAAAGGAATCGAGAGTCTGCAACTTCCAATATACTCTGCAGCTGGAAACTGACATCTCTTCGTTTCGGCATTCACTTTCCTCAACTGTTTCCCCTACAAAGCACATTTGGCAGATACCTGAGTTACAGTACAGGAAGAAGCTAAACCAATTTCTAAAGATCATATTGTATGATGGGTTTCTGGGTTATGAACACCACTCACTACTCAAGATTTGGATGTTAAGATGCAGTAATAGATAGTACAGAAAGAAATTATTAAAATAGGGCGTCTAATCTTGGTTTCTGTTCTGTGATCCAAAGATGAGTCTCTATTAAGTTCAATAGGCATGGGAATGATAGTTGTAGGATGTAGATCTAGGCTGATAAAAAACAAAGATATCTTTGTATTTATCAGTTATCTATCTGGAAACAAACACTACATATGCAAATATGTAGGTGAAAGTCCTGTGAATTAGCCTGTAATTCAACAATGCTAAGATTTTTTGTTATAAAGACATTTGCATCTCCAATAGCCTACTGGTGTTTTTTTATCTGGCACTTTTAAATTCAGAGATGCTAAAAATTACAATTACGCTCCAAAAAAGAAATAGGTGAAAATTAGAAGCAGTTCAAGAAAGGAGTCCAATTCAAGCTCTAAGCAATCTTTCTGGTAAGTTTTACTTCTGTTTTAAGCTCATTGTTCCTTCTTAGAGACACTATCATTCACATAGATTAGCTCTCTGATGAACCTGTAGTGTCACCAAGTTCAATATTACCAACTGTTAGAAGAGTTCTTTATATGAAGCTTATCACTCAATGAAATATTTACATACTTAATTACCTGTGTGATGGGTTTAAATTTTACAGAACAACTAGAGTATCTTATTCTTTACCTTTTAGTAATATTGATGGAAGTTATTAAGATATATCATACCCCAGAAATGTCCCATAAAGACTTTACATGTATTGAAGTTAAAGTGGTCCTAATAATGTGATTTATTGACTATATACATACATGTTCTAAAACTGCTTTCAAAACCACCAATATTAAATTTAAGCAGTTATGTATGCCTCCTTAATACCTTTCTGTCCTGGATATATTTAGTTTTGCCTTGTGTCAAAAAAAATATTTTACTAAATTAAATTTACTTATAGGAAATAAGAAAAAAAAAAAAAGAATAAAATTTAATTACATTTCTCAATTTTTAACCCAGGCATTGGGTTTATTTTCTTCTAATAAATGTTATCACTATAGTAGAAAATTGTGCCACCAAATATTCAATTTTGTATTATATTCTTTAAAAATCTCTAAATGTACAAGACTGTGGAAACCATAAGCCTCTGATGGCTATCTAAAAGCAGCTTTTATATTCTAAATCACTGATGATCATCTTGCATATTGTTTGCAACATTCATCTTTCCAGTGAAAAGATACAAGGAAAAGATAAACAGTGAGTGACAGTGGATGGTGAAAGATTTGGAGATTACAAAGCCTGAAATGTGTCTTGCTGACACAATTGTTAAATTCTGTCCCTCAATTACTTTTTCAGAAAGCAGGAATATAGTCATTCTGAAACTAATATTCTGTGAAAACTCAGGCAAAACATCTATAAAGTGATTTTTTATAAAGATAGTTTCATTTACTCTAGCCGAAAACCTTTTGGCAGATTATTTTTATTGATAGCTCTATATATGGTTTTATGATTAAATTCTGATGTCCAGGCCTCTGGATTATGTTATGCAGGAATTACGAGGAATCCTGGTGGTACTTCCAGTAACTGAAGATGTGGAAATGGTTCAAGCTATATCTGGGCTACAAAGCTGTAAATTCCCAAACTCTTGAGTGCAGTGTCTTTCATCTTTGAATTCTACTGCCTAGTATCTCAATAAATTGTTGTCAGTGTTATTTTTTTGTTATTGTTGTATAGTAACAACCACTAAGTACCTATTATGTGCCAAGCCCTAAAGAAGTCTTTGTGTGTGTGTTTGTTTTGTTTTAGCCCAGAACCTCTCTAATCCTAACAATAGATTGCAAAGT
Source organism: Ceratotherium simum simum (assembly GCF_057802395.1). Taxonomy (NCBI): domain Eukaryota; kingdom Metazoa; phylum Chordata; class Mammalia; order Perissodactyla; family Rhinocerotidae; genus Ceratotherium; species Ceratotherium simum. Next base: position 26,793,981 of record NC_141911.1, read on the forward strand.
AGTTATTATTATCCCCACTTTACTGACGTTGAAACCAAAGCTCAAAGAAAATAAGTTGCCCAAGTGACACAGTCTCTAGGCCGCATAGCACAAGTCAACTGACTCCATACTATGCTCTTTCCAATGCATCTTATTGAGTTGACATAATTTCCACATTAGTAATGCTCCAATGTAAATGGAATGAAAAGAGATTTGTTTTGTCATTTTAATTAAATATTAAAAATGAAATATTTGAAATAATCATCAATAAGCTCTTACAGACATCCCTTGGTGAATCAAAGCCATCTGCTCTGTAGTAGGCATGAATCTAGTTAATGGTAGCACAGCAGTCTAAATCATGCCCTGTTGCTCTAGAAGAACTAATACAAATCATGGGGATAAATAGTAACATAAGTAAGGAGAAGATATGATATTAACTGATTTTAGTGATGGCACTTTTCTAGAATCTACAGATATGGGTTGAATGGAAGAGGTGCTAAGTCTTACTAAGTTAACCCCTGCTCTTTGAAATCTAGTAGTATTGTGTTTCAGCCAAAGTTCGGTGTAAAATGGATTCCAGTTTGTCTCCCAATCTGGTGAGAGCCATTGTCACTCCACAAAAAGCCACACACCAATCACTTCCCACATTTGTTTTCACACAGGCACTCTCTAATTGATGATCTGTCAGCAAGATCGAACTTATTCTGACAAGATCTGTGAGTTTTATAAGAGCAGTCAGAGATTTGTTTATTTTTCTAAGGAGACCAGCTTCAACTCTGCTGATAATGTGTTTTCTTTTGAAAATGAGGAGACAGGCTGCTGGAATCATCCCAGAATCCACACGAACTGACAGCTCCAGCTTGTTTGGTCCAGAATGCCCACATTCTAGCAGGTTTAACATTATGCACACTTTAGGCAAGTAGCAAACAATTGCAGAAACAGTGGAGATGAGGATAGAGGGCTGTAGGAAAAGGACTTCACAAAAACAAGAAAAACTCTATCTATTGAATGAGAATTTTGAGGCAATATTATGTTGAAAGGAAAATAGGTAGAGAGGGAACTCTTATGAGATACGACTGTGACAGGCCTAAGAGTAGAAAGAAATAGATAAGAAAAAGAATAATTTCCTTGCAGAAAGCCATTCAGAAAATCATATTTTAAGGTTTCTATCAAAAGAAGAAAGGAGACAATATTTTAGGATTGATCTTGCGGTCAAGCAACAGAGCCTCAGAATCCTTCTGAGCATTTTATTCTTGGAAGCCACTACGAATTGACCATGGTTAGTACTCCAAGTCTGCACTGCCACACATTTTTCTCTCTCCTACCTGGCTTGCTCATGACTGAAGTAAACCTACAATCACTGAGCTCCCACTCTCCACCTAACTAAAATTTACTTGTGTATGCACAGCTGTGAGACCTTAGCCACCAACATCCAATGGCAAGTATATAAAAGATCAAGTGTCAAATTATCTTTGTCCTGAGACATGACTTCATCCGTTCTGACTACGATGCAGCAGTTTTCCAGTACTCAATCTTATAGGACTTTCTTTTTGCTGCTCATTTGACAACCATATATTTTTATGTAGTCTAAGTGATACCAAAATGAATACCCAAGGAAGTCTTAAAGGGCATGAGAAATCATGAAGTGATATTGTGAAATCTGAAGGTGTATGTGCACTGTGTTTCCAAAATGAAGGAGTGACCCCATAAACCTCCGCTGTAGCTTGGTGATGGTGGGAATTTATGTAGACTATTTTATGTATGTCAACTTCAGGCATTTTTTTTTTTTTTTTGCAGGGAAAGATTTGCCCTGAGCTAACATCTGTTGCTAATCTTCCTCTTTTTGTTTTCCCTCCCTAAAGCCCCAGTACATGGTTGTATATCCCAGTTGTAAGTCCTTCTAGTTCTTCTATGTGAGCTGCTGCCACAGCATGGCAACTGACAGATGGGTGGTGTGGTTCCTCAACCAGGAAACAAACCCAGGCTGCCAAAGCAGTGACAGCACTGAACTTTAACCACTAGGCCATTGGGGCTGGCTCAACCTCAGGCATTTTTAGGCAACACTTGTAGGGCTCCCTCCTTGCCATTGATTATTGACTCCCATAATCCTTCAATTTCATCCTCTTCCCATCCCCAGGTCTCATCCCACCAACTAATTACAGCTAAGTGACTTTGAAACAGGCAATTACCCTCGTTGCACTGTAGTTTTCTCCTTTGAAAAATGAGATATTTGAGCTAAATGTCCTATTATGTCTTGTTCAGACCTGAAGTTCTATATAAAAAAGAGAACAAGCAAAATATACTTTCTATATTTCAATGTGATATTTCAAGATATTTCTGCACAGGCAAGACCTGACAGAGCCTCAGTTAGGTGATTAGTAAATATGTGCTTCTTGGCCAAACACCTTAATCAAATATTCTAAGTAACAGAATCACAGCTGGATGATTGTTTCATACTAGCTAACCTAGAAAAAATGTTTTTTCTTTTAACCACAGATAATTTTTTTAATTGAGGACCTTAGAATTGAAGCAGTTTTTCAGGAAGAATGAAAGTATTTAGGCTGCAGCCCAGGAAATATATATGCCTAATTTAGGCATATATAACTATTAGGGATCAATATGAGTAAATCCCAGATAGAATGAAGTAAGAACTACAAGCTATGATTTAAAAAGAAAACAATTCTTTTTAAAACTGATTTTTAAAAATTGCTTTTTTCCTTTTCCACCACTTTCCCCTTTTTCCTAGGTGTGAAAGAAAGAGGGAAATGGTGATATCTGAGGCAAATCCCCTCTAAACCCAGACTTGAACTCAAAATCTAGCTATTTACAGAACTGCTGAGACAGAGTCCTATACTCTCTTTAGAGACTTCTATTTAAGTAGAAAAGCATGAGAGTGTATATATGCTAGATGAAGAAAAATGGAGGAATTCTGTGCAAAATCACTGGAAGGAGAGAGAATAAGAAAAAAAGATTCCAGACTCTGCCTCTACCCCCACATAGGAAATGTTTTCTAAGCCCTAATAAAGAGAAGAATTTGAGGTGGTGACTAACGGATCTATTTCCATGGAATTCTGTGGAGGCTGAAAGGAAAATACTTACATTTTGGAAAGAATTTTAGCTTCGGGATCCTTTCAACCTCAGGAAACACTGGGAGAGAGCATCTTGGGCAGGTCACCACCAAAAAACGGGCATGGCAGCTGCCAGGCAGACGATTCAGTGGTCCTGCTTGAGGCAGAGTGCCAGAGTTGGGGACTAATTTAACATAAGCAACAGACCCCATGAATGACTAAGGGAAATACTGGGATGGTGCATATTGCAGGGGGCTACAGTTCTTGAAAGAGTATGGAGGGACCTGATTCAGGGAAATTTGTACTAGGCTGAAACTTCATCTAAACTGCTACTATTCTAGAAAAAATTAAAAATTCCTTTTAGCGTTTAAAAATCTTTTAATTCATTTTTCCTCCCTACATATTGGTCTCAATTATACTTGTTATTGTTTTCATACTCATCATACTTTATCCCAAATAAGTTAGACATTGATAAATCCTCTAATAAAGATTTTTAAAGTGTCAACTTGATTTTAAATGAAGATCAATACAGAATATACCACCCCCAGCACCTGTGTTTTAAAAGTAGTTCACAGAGATTGATTTAACACCACAACTGTGGAGAGCAAGATTGTTCTGCCTCCATGTCCCATTTTGCTTGTGGCCAAGATAAGGCACAGAGGAATGATGTGATTAGCCCAAAGTCACACAGCCGATTGGTGTCAGAGGTGAGATGGCCTATGTTTAGCCCATAGGGCTGTACTCTCTGCCATTCTCATTATTTACTGCTGTTTTCATCCCCGGCTAGCTGTCCTGAATAGCCCCACTGTTCCACACCAAAATGGCTAAGGTCTTGGTCAACAAGCAGCCAGTGTTGCTATAGATATTGCTCTGTGAACCTATTCTCTTTAACACTCCAGGGAGAAAGAGGAAGTTTTCATTATTATTGATTTGCTCCTTTGCTGGATGATGTGTTGTCAAGTAAAGAGAAAGGCAAGACCAGGAGTAAAGACTCAATCATTTTAATCCCAGCTCTGTCTGTGGCTTTGGGCAAGGGCCTTCATCTTACAAAACTTCGGATGTAAAAGGAAACTCAGAATGCCCATTTCAGCAGTCTCTGAAAGAAACTCGGGTATTTTATAATATTAAATTGGAAAAGATTTATCAAGGTTATATGATTTCCAATTATCAATTTTATTGTTAGTGTTCTGATGCTTTAATACTATATTGATTAGGAAACAATGATTGAATTCTTCAAGGAATGTCAAGTTATCAAAGCAACAACTGCCTATGGATTCACCTAATCCTACTCCTCTTTTTTCCTTAAGAAATAAAGCATTCTTCCAAAGCCCCCAATATTTGCTTCAGTTTGTAAGAAAGAGTTTTGTTACTAATATGCCAGAAAAGAATATAAGACAACCCTTAGAAGCAGACAAAGATTTATTACCAACAAGAAAGAGGTTTTGGTTTGGGGATTTTCATTTTCACATATGAGCTGAAGTGCTTTTCAGCTTTTCTAAATCAGAAGTGCTAATAAAAGATGTAAAATCCTTGCTTTTATGACTGTGACAGCACTTTAACAAAACACTCCTCAATGCTTGCTGAGGTGAAAATTCTTCTCTTCAAGTCTCGAAACATGGTTTTAGATCTCTCTGATTATTTGCAGATGTGGTTTTGTGTTCGTTTATTTTTTATAATTCATAAAAAATGCATAAAAACGTAAAACCCCTACATTCAATTCTTACATCTAAATGGACTCCTTTACTGCCTGCTCCATCTGTGAAAATCTGCTCTGGTGGCAAGGCACCTGCAGTGAATATTCACAAAGCTGCAGTTCACCAGCTCAACACAAAATGGGCCCTTTGCAGGACTCTACTGCAAAATAAGCCTCGACTCCCTACCAGCCTGACTGTCAGAGCTAAAAAAGTGAGCGTTTTCAGGTGCAGTAACAGGACAGCAAGAAAAGAGAACCTCAGATGGTAGAAGAATTCTTGAGGCATAACTGGATCAAGAGAGTGAAATCTACTCCTAATGTTTAGTTCAGATTCTCTTTCTGCCGAAAATACAAATGTTTGTGACTTTCCTGCTGCCTCAATGCCATTCTCCTATTTCTTTCTTCTTTTATCTGCACTTTTCATGAATAAGATAATAGAGGTCAGGTAAAGAGGGTAAAGGAATTGGTTTATTTTATTGCTCTTTTTTTAAAAAAAAAAGAAAGAAAGAAAAGAAGAAGTCCTGTTGCCCCTACCCCCTCTTCCCAATGTCTATTTGTCCAGTTGCAATACCCTTGATTTACTCACTCCAGTGAGTGAATTTATAGCTACAGCAAATGTACTTTCCTTCTTGTGCTCTTGCAGAGCAACTGTTATCAAATGAGTGCAGTGCCATCAACAAGACAGATAAGTACCTTCCATTTCCCAATTACATGTGAGTAGGCAGGAAGCAGAGGGCCAGCGGGCTGGATGACAATCCTAAAGGACAATTTAGAGTCAGGTCACATTGCAGAGGGCTCTGGAGTCATTTGTAATTGGACTTGCTAGTAGGTAGCCTTAATAGTTTTTCATTTTCTATCAGATATTTCAGGGCAGATTACAAAGAAAGAGATGTCTTTTAGTGGCATATTTCTACCTGACAGAGTCTAACATAAATGTTGAATGTAATAAGCACTCAGATGGTTTTTTTAATCAAATCCAACTCTTCTCCTACCCAACTTTCCAACTTCAATGATTTTCCCACCCTACTCCTAACCAACTTCAATGTGTGAATAGATTTTAAAATTTTAGAACCAAGCTTCTCAGAATTGGGTGTCTTTTTTATCCTGTTTTATGTCAGATTATTATTTAATGCACCAATTGGGACAAAAGTACATCAAAAGTAATGAGATCAAACTAGGAAAGCAGATATATAGCCAGTCATCTAGTTTTATATATGCATGTGTGTTCATATATGTGCATATCCATATACATATATATACATTATATACATATATATTATGTATAGTATGTATATACACATTATATACACATTGTGTATTTTTGTTATACATATATATATATATATATATATATATATATATATATACACACAACACATTTGTACATCCTTCCCTATAGTCATATCTTTCTTTCTTCACAAGGAAAGCAAGCAACACCAATTCTAATACCACATCATTCTACACAAATTGTATGTCCCTTGCTTCATTTCCTCAATCTTTTCATTGAAAGAGAGGTTCAATTCATTATCTTATCTTCATTTGTCATGTTAATAATACATCACCAAAAGGCATGTTTAATCTGTTTCATTCTCTCATGTCCATTCCTAGGATACTACTTTCCTTCTGCTTTATGAAATGCCAGTTTTTCTTCTCATCTATTGTTCTGCTCAAGAAAGAATGAAGCTTTTCACGGAAGCTCAAGGTCCACCAAATCATTAATATAGAACTGGGGAAGGAGTGTGTATAAGATTTCTGGAACTTTTGAACACAAAGGAATTTTCAGTTTGGGGAAGTGTCCAGGGCCTAATAACACTGTCTACTTTTCTTCAGAACAAAATGTACATGATATTAGCAAATATTAACAATAATATTTCAGCTTCTATTATGAGTCATGAAAATGGCTTGCATATACAGAATTAGAAAGACATTGCTTTCACAGAAGGGCACCTCACCACTCATGGATGATGGTGTTTTCACATGGACCAAGGAGGCGTATTCTTTGTAGCATTATCTGTTGGGAAGAGAACAGGCATGGCAGGCTGTAGATAGTTGAATGGGTCTTAGGCAATGAGTGATTCAAGGCAAACTGAAGTTGTGAGAGTGGATACTGGATAAATGATACTGTCAGAGAGAAGCTGGTTTCCACAGAGGGTCCTCAAACCACTATTGCAGAGTAATCAGAACTCATTGACAACATTTACAGTAGTTGAGATAGTTTGATTTGATCCTGAAAATAAAAAAAACTTGGGAATACAAGTTCCCATAAAGTTTTTCCAATTGTATCTGCCAACTTCATATACTAAATCTCACCTAAGATACCAGATAATCTGCATTTCTGGCACTACGAACTCTGGACCTTAGAGGCAAATTTATCAAAATTGGTTAATAGCATAAGTTTTGAAATAAGATATGGATTTGAATACTAACTTTGTAGTTTCTAAGCTATATGACTTTAGTCAATTTTTATAACTTGCCTATAAAATACATACCAAAATATGGGGCATAATAGACACTCAATAAATGATAGCTCTTATAATACTATTTTAATGGATCTTTTTTAAATATCCCTTGTCCAACTATAGCTGCAATACTAAGAAAATACAAATCACAACAGTAAGACTTTTAGATGCCGTTAAAGTTTGTCTAATCTTTTTCTTTTATAAGATTCACCCTGAGCTAACATCTGCTGCCATCTTCCTCTTTTTTTTTTTCCTCTCCAAAGCCCCAGTGCATGGTGGTATATCCTAGTTGTAAGTCCTTCTAGTTCTTCTACGTGAGCCGCCACCACAGCATGGCAAGTGACAAACGGGTGGTGTGGTTCCCTGCTTGCGAGATGAACCCGTGCTGCCTAAGTGGTGCGAGACCCGACTTTTAGCCATCAGGGCTGGCTCAAGACTAATCTTTCAGGGCAGGGGGCGGGCATTGCATCTTATCAGAACTTCTTTATTCCATTTTATTAGAAGCAATAATAATCTTACTATAAAGGAAAACACTTTTTTTTAATCATCATCTTTTTCCTCTTCATCGTTGCCCTCTACTTAATGCTTGGTAAGCACTAATATACATTATCCTCTTTAATGTTCACAACAAGCTGATCAAGTAGGTATTTCTATTCACTTTACATATAAGAAGATTGACACTTAGAGGAGTTAGCTAACTTGCTTAGGAACACACAGTTATTAAGAAAGACAATAAAGATTTAAAACCAAGCGTTTCTCAATCCAGAGACCAAAAATCTGCACTGCACAGTATACTTTATCCTGTAGCATGTTATATCATGGAGAGCAGGAAGTAACTTAGCGAAGATAACTTGAGATCTTTCTGGCTTAAAGGATGATGCCTCTACCTTTTTTTTTTCATGTTCGAGGGTTTTAATATCAATAATCCATGATTTTTTCAAGCAATGTTGTTTAGAATACATGTATTAAGAGAAAAAAGTACTAGAGTAGTATTGTTTTACCCAGCAAAATTGCCTTTCCTTTCAGTAACTGGACTGTGCTAACCGGCCATCTATTCATAAGCAACGATGTTCTAAAACACTGGCATCTTGTGGTCGCCTAAAGCCATGACTGCCCTAAAAGCAAGCATCAAATCTGAGATGTCACTTGTTTTTATTTGTGTTTTCTCCTCATCTGGCTAAGTCACAGTGAAGGACAGAGGAGCTATTCAGTTTCACTATGTCAAGACTGATGAGACTGAACTGCTCACGGCTTATTCTTGAGTTCTAAATTATCTTTTGTTGAGGAAGGGTAATGTAGCAGGGGGAAAATGCCCACTCCCTTTTTTGCCAGTTTTCACTGCAACATCAAGCACGAAGCAAACAATTCTAATTAGATTCTTTGTCATTTGGATACCAGTAATTCTTCTTTATAGGTAACAGAAACGCTGTGCTTTCAGAATCAGGTAGCTTTTCCTTCTGTCAGAGACAAGCAATCTATACTATGTTATCGATTTGCCCAACCAATTAATCCATTGATTTTGTTTCCATCTATAAAAACAAGAGCAACAAAAAGGAATACATATCCAATGGGAAAATGATAGAAATTAAAAGTCAGCTATGAATAAAAATCATTAATAAAAAATACCTGCTATATTTGCATTTTCTTAATAGCTTTTTTTTCACATTTTTCCAACAGAAGGTTTCATAGTATGCTCTTGAAGCAGAACAAAAGCCCATGAAAATGATATAAGAAACTCCTTAGGAAGAAATGAAACTACAGAAGAAATAAGCGAGTTTGTATTTTGTGTACATTTGGCTTCTAATTCAAAAGTTTATGGTTTTCTTTTCACATTCAGTCGACAGACTACTATATCTCAGGCTGAAAGATCTGAACTACCACCACTCATGAATTGCAAAGGCCAAGATGTTGAAAACTTTTACTGGATTTATGACCTAGAAAAGCAAAAACAGAGCAGGACAGAGACATGAATGGAACTATAAAGTAGATTTGAATCTATCTTGTAGGAAAACGGAATGAACTAAAAAAGTTAGGAGATTCTAGAAGTTAAAAATTTATCCAAGGCAATGGTGACTGACCAAGTGGGTTACGTGAATGAATGTGTTGATTCATTTCTGACTGACTAGCTATTATATATATCTGGCAGCTTTGCTTACGGAAGATGGGGGTGTATCAAGAGTTTCAAAAAGGCTTCATTTACATTTCAGTCTGAGTGACCCATGTAAATTATCAAACAAAGATCACATTATAAGGGAAAACAATGTCTCTTTTTCTAGGAAGCTATACCATCTTAATGATCCTTAACTACTAAATATCACACTGAGCAGTCTAAAATTTTTAAGCTGAAATTTTCCTGGAGGCATATGTGTCAATTCTGTAGTTATTATTTATCTTGTGTAGGAAAGCTTACATTACATGAAACATCAAATGCTAGATAGAATTTTAATCGTCCAATCACAGAGATCTTCTACTGAGTCATCTCAAAATTATAAGATATTAGGAAATAAGTAGCTTTCATAGAATGAAATACCCACTGATTAGAAGGCTAGTGTAGCTAAGAAATGGTTCATGCCTGATCTAAAGCAGTACCAAAGGCATGGACAGAAAAATTCAATAATAGAAATGCTATACAGGTAGCATCTTTGGATATTGGTGATTAATTGGACTTGTGGGCAGGAATGTGGACTTGTGAATGAGTGTAGAATGACTCTCATAATTCCACTTAAGGTAACTGGGTAGATGGTGATAACATTTTCTGAATTAGGTCACACAAATAGAAACAGACTGGGAACAAAACATAATAATTCCTTTTGGAACATGTTGTGTTTGAGCCACCTGTGTGAAAGATGAGTGTCAAGATGTGGAATGGGCAGCTGTATGTATCAATCAGAGCTCAGAAGGAAAGTCAGAACTTAAGACATGGATTTGAAGTCATTAGCATATGAGCAATATTTAAGTCATAGAAGTGGATAAAATTGACCAGAGAGAGTATATAGAGTAAGAATAAAACAGGCTAAGGATAAATCAAGAACACCAACAAAAACCTGGAGAACAGCAATGTTAAAAAAAAAAAAAAAGAGCATTAAAGGAGACTAAATAGAAAAGTGAGCCAAAGAAGAAAACAAGATAGTAATAGTGTGAGGGGCAAGAAGATAACCAAAGAGAGCAGTCATTCAGAAGTCAGAGAGGAAAAAATCTGCAAAATCATTTAGTAATTATCTTAATCTGCTAGGGCTGCTATAACAAAATACCACAGACTGGGTGGCTTAAACAACAGAACAGAAATTTATTGTCTCACTGTTCCGGAGGCTGGCTGTCCAAGATCAAGGTGTTGACAGATTTGATTTCTCTAGAGACCTCTCTCCCTGGCTTGCAGATGGTTACCTTCTCTTTGTGTGCCCACATGGTTTTTCCCTGTACATGCACATCCCTCATGTCTCTTCCTCCTCTTATAAGGACATTAGTTACACTGGATTAAGGTCTCATTCTTGTGACCTCATTTAACTTTAATTATCTTTTAATCACCTATAAAGGCCCTATCTTCACATACAGTCACATTGGGGGTTAGGGTTTCAACATATGAATTTTTGGGGGTACACAATTCCGTCCATAACACAGATAAAACTTTTATTGACTGCTAAGGACTGAACGTCTGTGTCCCACTGAAATTTGTATGTTGAAACCTAATCTCCAATGTGAGGGTATTTGGAGGTAGGGCTTTTGGGAAGTGATTAAGTCATGAGGCTGGAGCCCTCATGAATGGGATTAGTGCCCTTATAAAAGAGGCTCCAGAGAGCACCTTTGCCCCTTCTACCATGTGAGGTTATCGGGAAAAGACAAGCTGAATATGAACCAGGAAGCTGGCTCTCGCCAGACGTCGAATCTGTTGACACCTTGATCCTGAACTTCCCAGCCTCCAGAACTGTGACAAATAAATTTGTGTTGTTTATAAGCCACTTTCTCTATGGCGTTTTGTTATAGCAGCCCAAACGTACTAACACATTGACTACTCACTGTTTATAAAATAAAATCCTAATTTGTTAGCTTGACATAAAGATTCTTTACAAAATGGCTCCAATCAGCATTTCAGTTCCATTTCCATCTCTTTCCCTGTGTTATATCCCATATTTTAATTCCTCTGAAGAAATCTGCTTTCTTCTGATTATGCCTGATGTTTTTATGCCTCTGTACCTTTTAGGGTCATCTTGATTTTCTACATGAGAAAATCCTACTCCTCTTTGAAAACCTCCTTCAAATGTCACTTCTTTTCAACAGACTTCCCTTATCCTTCCTAGGAAGAAGTGCTCCCCTCCTCTATACTGCCTCAGCGTTTTGCTCCTATGTCACAAATCACTTATTAAATTCTATTATAATTACCCCTGCTAGAATGTGAGCTCATCTAAGACAACCTATATCTTATTCATCTCTTATAAATGTGTCCTCTAGTATTGTTCCAGACACATACCAGACGTTTATCAAATATAATACAGTAAATAAATGAACAAATAAAAAAGAATAAGTAAATGAATGAGCTGCTACACTTTCTGTAATGAATTATTTCTCTAACATAGCTGTTATTAAATAGAAAAATACTCTTTCCAAATATTCATATAATATGAGATTAGTGTTCAACTGCTCTAGATGGTCACAATTTATCAAATACCCACAGTGCAAAAACAAAACAAAACAAAACAGAAACACTATGGTAGAGGTGGTAGAAAAAATCAGATATTATAAACAAAACATGATTTGAACTTTGGCAAATTTGTACATTAAAGGAGAAGTCAGTCACATTGCATGCTGGAATAAAGCACAGGACCAAATTACATTCTTTGAAAACCTAACTGTTACACGTTTAGTTTATCTTGTCCTGTTATCCTGGCAGTGAGCATCGAATTTGATGTATTTTAGACACAAAAGATTTACCTGGGTGGATCATACATTATAGTTCTCTTCAGGTTCTTCAGTATAGGAGCCCAATAAAAGTTCATCATCATCCAGGTTAGCAGGTACCAACTTTGTCTCCCTACTTTAAAACAATTATAAACCTTCAAATATCTACACACTATTCTGTTAATTAACAATGGAATTATTTATCCTTCAAGAATGGACGACATAAATCTTTCCATATTGCTGAGGCAATAACTAAAAGATTAACAGTAAAGGAGATAACCAAGGTAGAGGTCCAAGAAGCTTGTCTCACTCAATCTCTGTTTAGGGACTCAGGGGACTCCATTTTCCTAGTTCCCAAGTCACTACCTGTCAGCAAACTTGGAGATACATTGACTTTCTCCAGGCACAGGGGCACAATTATTTTCATGACAGATGATTTCCAATCCAGTTCATTAGCTCTTGTATTATTGTCTCAGACCAACTGAAACAAGACCAAAATCATTAGTCATTTTCTCCAATAATCCTCTCTGCTTCTCTGATTATTTTAATGACAGATCATTGAAGCTCAGCCCACAGATTTTGTTAAAAACATCCTACTAAAGAATAGTAAGATGTTCTTCTCTACTGTCATTTTTAACAGTCTCTGTTCAAGTCATTCTGAATTCTAAGTAAAATGCTACGTATCAGTGTCTTGTTTTCCCAAAGCTGAGCAAATTTGTCAATAGTGATTTTCTTCACAGCAGCCAGAGTAATCATTCACTCTCCTGTTCAAAACACTCCCACCATATTGCATCCAAACCCCACGTGGCCTAGAAGGCACTACATGCTCTGTTCCCTGCCTACCTTTCTTACCACTTCTCTGACTAATTTTTGCCTCCTTTACTCTGCTCTAGGTTCACTGGAGCAGTTCCTCTAAGATGCCATGCTTCTTCTTTTTTTTTTTTTTAATTTTATGTTATTGAGGTCATATTGACTTATTGTGTAAACTGCAGGTGTATATTATTATATTTCAGTTTTTGTATTGACTGCATCGTATTCACCACCAATAGTCTGGTTTTTATCTGTCACAATACATATTTGCCCCATACCCCTTTAGTCCCACCTCCACCCCCTTCTCTTCTGGTAACCACTAATCTGTTCTCCTTATCTATGTGTGCGTTTGTTTATCTTCCACATATGAGTGAAATCATATGGTATTTGTCTTTCTCTGTCTGACTTATTTTGCTTAGCATGATACCCTTAAGGTCCACCCATGTTGTTGCAAATGGCATGATTTTGTCTTTTTTTATGGCTGGGTAGTATTCCATTGTATATATATATACAACGTCTTCTTTATCCATTGATCCATTGATGGGCACTTAGGTTGCTTCCACATCTTGGCTATTGTGAATAATGCTGTGATGAACATAAGGGTGCATAAATATTTTTGAATTGTTGATTTCATGTTCTTTGGGTAAATACCCAGTAGTGGACTAGCTGGATTGTATAGTATTTCCATTTTTAACTTTTTGAGAACTCCCCATACTGTTTTCCATAGTGGCTGCACCAGTTTGCATTCCCATCAGCAGTGTATGAGGGCTCCGTTTCTCTACATCCTGTCCGACATTTGTTATTTCTTGTCTTGTTAATCATAGCCATTCCGACAAGTGTGAGGTGTTATCTCATTGTAGTTTTGATTTGTATTTCCCTAATAATTAGTGATGTTGAACATCTTTTCATGTGCCTGTTGGCCATCTGTATATCTTCTTTGGAAAAATGTCTGTTCATATCCTCTGCCCATTTTTTTATTGGGTTGTTCGTTTTGTTGTAGAGTTGTGTGAGTTCTTTATATAATTTGGCAATTAACCCCTTGTCAGATATATAATTTGCAAATATTTACTCCCAGTTGGTGGGTTATCTTTTCGTTTTGTTCATGGTTTCCTTTGCCATGCAAAAGCTTTTTAGTCTGATGTAGTCCCATTTGTTTATTTTTTCTTTTGTTTCCCTTGCCTGAGTAGAAACAGTATTCGAAAAGACACTGCTAAGACTAATGTCAAAGAGCATACTGCCTATATTTTCTTCTAAGAGTTGTATGGTTTCAGGTCTTACATTCAAGTCTTTAATCAGTTTTGAGTTATTTCTTGTGTATGGTGTAAGGTAATGGTCTATTTTCATTCTTTTGCATGTGGCTGTCCAGTTTTCCCAACAACAATTATTGAAGAGACTTTCCTTTCTGCATTGTATGTCCTGGGCTCCTTTGTCAAAGATTAGCTGTCCATAGATGTGTGGTTTTAGTTATGGGCACTCAATTCTGTTCCACTGATCTGTGTGTGTTTTTCTGCCAGTACCATGCTGTTTTTATTACTATAGCTTTGTAGTATGTTTTGAATTCAGGGAGTGTGATACCTCCAACTTTGTTCTTTTATCTCAGTATTGTTTTGGCATCGGGGTCTTTTGTTGCCCCACATAAATTTTAGTATTCTTTTTTCTATTTCTCTGAAGAATGTCATTGGGATTCTGATTGGGATTGCATTGAATCTGTAGATTGCTTTAGGCAATATAGATGTTTTAACTATGTTTATTCTTCCAATCCACGTGCATGGGATGTCTTTCCATTTCTTTATTTCATCATTGATTTCTTTCAATAATGTCTTGTAGTTGTCATTGTATAGGCCATTCACCTTCCTTGGTAAGATTTATTCCTAGGTATTTTATTCTTTTTGATGCAATTGTAAATGGTATTATCTTTTTGAGCTCTCTTTCTGTTAGTTCATTATTAGCATACAGAAATGCAACTGATTTTTGTAGATTGATTTTGTACCCTGCAACTTTGCTGTACTTGTTGATTATTTCTAATAGTTTTTGAATGGATTCTTTAAGGTTTTCTATATATAAAATCATGTCATCTGCAAATAGTGAGAGTTTCACTTCTTTGTTACCTATTTGGATTCCTATTATTCCTTTTTCTTGCCTAATTGCTCTGGCCACAGCCTCCAGTACTATGTTGAACGGGAGTGGTGAGAGTGGGCAGCCCTGCCTCGTTCCTGTTCTCAGAGGAATGGCTTTCAGCCTTTCCCCATTGAGTATGATGTTGGCTGTGGGTTTGTCATGTATGGCCTTTATTATGTTGAGGTACTTTCCTTCTATTCCCATTTTCTTGAGAGTTCTTATCATAAATGGATGTTGTATCTTGTCAAATGCCTTCTCTGCATCTATTGAGATGACCATGTGGTTTTTATTCTTTGTTTTGTTGATGTGATGTATCACGTCGATTGATTTGTGGATGTTGAGCCATCCCTGAGTCCCTGGTATAAATCCCACTTGATCATGGTGTATGATCTTTTTAATGTATTGCTGTATTCGGTTTGCCAATATTTTGTTGAGGATTTTTGCATCTATGTTCATCAGCGATATTGGCCTCTAATTTTCTTTATTTCTATTGTCTTTGTCTGGCTTTGGTATCAGGGTGATGTTGGCCTCGTAGAATGATTTAGGAAGGGTTCCATCTTCCCCTATTTTTTGGAATAGTTTGAGAAGGATGAGTATTAAGTCTTCTTTGAATGTTTGGTAAAATTCACCAGAGAAGCCATCTGGTCCTGGACTTTTATTTTTTGGGAGGTTTTTGATTAGTATTTCAATCTCTTTACTTGTGATTGGTCTATTCTGATTCTCCATTTCTTCTCGGTTCAGTTTTGGGAGGTTGTATGAGTCTAACAATTTATCCATTTCTTCTAGATTGTCCAATTTTTTGGAATATAATTTCTCATAGTATTCTCTTATAATCCTCTGTATTTCCGTGGTATCTGTTGTAATTTCTCCTCTTTCACTTCCAATTTTATTTACTTGAGCCTTTTCTCTTTTCTTCTTAGTAAGCCTGGCTAAGGGTTTGTAGATTTTGTTTATCTTCTCAAAGAACCAATTCTTTGTGTCATTAATCCTTTCTACTGTTTTTTTGGTCTCAATTTCATTTCTGCTCAGATTTTTATTATTTCTCTCCTTCTGCTGACTTTGGGCTTTGTTTGTTCTTCTTTTTCTAGTTCTTTTAGGTGTAATTTAAGGTTGCTTATTTGGGCTTTTTCTTGTTTGTTAAGGTGGGCTTGTATCGCTATGAGTTTCCCTCTCAGGACCGTTTTTGCTGCATCCTATATGGTTCGATATGGCATATTTTCATTTTCGTTTGTTTCCAATAGTTTTTGATTTCTCCTTTAATTTCATCAATGATCCATTGGTTTTTCAGTAGTGTGTTGTTTAATCTCCACATTTTTGTCACTTTCCCAGTTTTTTTTTCATCGTTCATTTCCAGTTTCATAGCATTATGGTCTAAATAGATGCTTGTTATGATTTCAATCTTCTCAAATTTATTGAGGCTTGCTTTGTTTCCCAACATATGGTCTATCCTTGAGAATGTTCCATGTGCACTTGAGAAGAATGTGTAGTCAGCTCTTTTTGGATGAAGTGCTCTGTATATGTCTACTAGGTCCATCTCACCCAGTTTTTCATTTAAGTCTACTATTTCTTTATTGACTTTTTGTCTGGATGATCTATCCATTGATGTAAGTGGGGTATTAGGATCCCCTACTATTATTGTGTTGTTGTTAATGTCTCCTTTTAGGTTTGTTAATAGTTGCTTTATGTACTTTGGTGCTCCTCTGTTGGGTGCATATATATTTATAAGTGATATGTCTTCTTGGTGGAGTGTCCCTTTTATCATTATATATTTCCCTTCTTTGTCTTTCTTAATCTGTTTTATCTTGAAGTCTACTTTGTCTGATATGAGTATGGCAACACCTGCTTTCTTTTGTTTGCCATTAGCTTGGAGTATTGTCTTCCATCCTTTCACTCTGAGCCTGTGCTTGTCTTTAGTGCTAAGAGTGTTTCCTGGAGGCAACATATTGTTAGGTCTTGCTTTTTAATCCATCCTGCCACTCTGTATCTTTTGAATGGAGAGTTCATCCCATTTACATTTAGGGTAATTATTGATATATGAGGGCTTAATGTTGCTGTTTTGTCACTTATTTTCTGGTTCTTTTGCGTTTCCTTTGTTTCTTGTCCCATTTGTTTCGGACTGCCAATTCAGTTTGGTTTTTCTGTCTTATGACTCTTCTAGTTTTCTCTTTGTTTATCATATGTGATTTTGTTTTGATTATTTGTTTAGTGGTTACCTTGAGGTTTGTGTAAAAAATCTTGTGTATGAGATAGTCCATCATCTGGTGGCCCCCTATTTCCTTATACTAAGTCAATTCAATCACTTTTCTCTTCCCCTTCTAAGTCGTTCTTGTTATACCTTATTCCATCTTGTGTTGTGGCTGTGTGTTTACAGTGATAGGTTAAATTTATTTTTGGTGAATTCCTTCCTTTGATCTTTGATTTTAGTATTTAAGTGGTTGCTAACCCATTCCGGTAAAGATCTACTATTTTTCTGAGTTTATCTACCTATTTTTCTCCTTGCTCCAAGCTTTGTATTCCCTTTCTCTTCTTTTTTCAGGCCTGAGGGCCTTCTTGAGTGTTTCTTGTAGTGGGGGGTCTCATGGCCATGAACTCCCTTAGCTTTTGTTTATCTGAGAGAGTTACTATTTGTCCATCATATTTGAAGGATATTTTTGCTGGCTAGAGTATTCTTTGCTGAAAGTTTTTGTCTTTCAGTATTTTGAATATATCATTCCAGTCTCTCCTAGCCTGTAAAGTTTCTGTTGAGAAATCCGCTGAGAGCCTGATGGGAGTTCCTTTGTACATTACTTTTTGTTATTGTCTAGCTGCCCTTAATATTGTTTCTTTGTCATTGACTCTGGCTAGCCTTACCACTAGGTGTCGTGGAGAAGGCCTTTGCCTGCTGACATTTTTAGGTGACCTGTTGGCTTCGCTTACTGGTATTTCCTCCTCCTTCCCCAGATTTGGGAAATTCTCAGCTATTATTTCCTTGAATAAGCTCTCTGTTCCTCTTTCCTTCTCTTCTCCCTCAGGAATACCTATAATTCTTATGTTACATTTCCTAATAGAGTCAGATATTTCTTGGAGTCTTTCTTTATTTCTTTTTAGTCTTAGTTCTCTCTCCTCTTCCCTCTGGAGCATATCTGTATTCCTATCCTCTAAAATGCTAATTCTTTCCTCCATATTGTCAGCTCTGTTCTTTAAAGATTCCAGATTCTCCTTTATCTCCTCCATTGTGTTCTTCATCTCCATCAGCACTGATTGGTTTTTCTTTATGATTTCAATCTCTTTTGTGAAGAAACTCCTAATCTCATTGAATTGTTTGTCTGTGTTGTCTCGTATTTCGTTGCATGTTTTCATGATAGCTATTTTGAAATCTCTGCCATTTAGATTATGGATTTCTGTGTCTTCAGGGTTGCTTTCTGGGTGCTTGTCATTTTCCTTCTGGTCTGGTGATTTTATGTATCTTTACATTGTGGTTCCTGTGTTGGCTTTGTTTTAACTCATCCTGGAAATCTCTGGTTGCAATTTCCACCCGCCACCACTGTGTGGTGGTAAAGCGCTGTGTAGTCTAAGCCCCCTGTGCTCTGCCCCGGTTTTTCCACTGTGATCCGCAGGTCAGATTGCTTGGTCTGGTTGCCACGGATCGCTTGGTCTGGTCTGGTCGGCTGAGTTGCAGGGTCTGGTTTGCGGGGAGCGGGGGGCTCTTTCTTTTGCCCTCTGGGTCCCTGGCATGGGAGGCTTCTCATTCGCCCCTCGTTATCCACTCTCTGGGGTGCTCAGATGTTGATGGTAGCCCTGTAGCTCTTCTGAGTTCTCTGTGTGGGAGTTTCCCACTGGCTGAGATAGCCCGAAGAGCTATGGTTTCCCCGCAGAGGGACGCCCCTCCCCCCTCTCTGGGAGCCTTGTGGACAGGGATCGCTGATCTGATGGGGTGGGAGAGGAGTTCTCCTTACCTCTCCCCACTTCCTCCGGGGGCCCAGCACGTTCCACTCTCAGATGTGCGACAGTGTGGATCTTTCTGATCTAGCTTTCAGTGTCTGGGATCCCGTTGTTGGTCTGTGACTATTCTTTTCGTTGTATCTTGTTGGGGGAAGAGTTCATGGGAAAGCTCACTCCACCATGACGCTGACATCACTCTCTGCCAAGATTTTTTTAATGCTGGCTTCTCACTCTTTGCCTCAACAGAGGACACTAGCTTTTGCTGTGTAATAATGTTCTCTATCTTCTACTTTGGAAAACGTCAAATTCCATAAAACAATATACATATTTCTGATGTTTATTTTGAAGGAGTATGACCTTTAGACAAATTTCTATGAGTTGTCTCGTGGCACAAATCATTCTCTTAACAATATATTATTTATTGAAAAAATATTGAGTGTCTACTATGTATTAGGGACTGTTCTAGGCCCTGTTCTCCTAAGACTCTGCTTTCTAGAATAGGTCTAAAATAGGAGACAGATTAAAAAAACAAGTAAATTAATATGTAATATGATAGTGTTTAGTGGTTAGTGCTAAGAAGATAAAAGCAGATCAAGATGACTGGGATTGACAGATGATTGTGTGTGTGTGTGTGTGTGTGTGTGTGTGCGTGTTTTAGGCAGGATATTTAGAAAGAGTATTTTGGGGAAGTGATGTTTAATCAAAGACTTGGATGAAGTGAAGGAATGAGCATTGTAAAGCTTGAGGGATAAAGGGTTCTAAGCAGTGGGGATAGCAAATACAAAAGCCCTAAGTAAGAATAAGCATGCTCATGGATTGGAAGAGTAAACATAGTTAAATGTCCATATTATGTAAAGTAATGTACAGATTCAGTACATCGCAATTACAATCCCAATGACATTCTTCATGGAATTTGCAAAACATACATCTGACAAGGGGTTGATCTCCATAATATATAAAGAACTCACACAACTGAACAACAAAAAAACAAACAACCCGATCAAAAAATGGGCATAGGAAATGAACAGACACTTCTCCAAAGAAGATATACAGATGGCCAATAGGCACATGAAAAGATGTTCAACATCGCTAATCATCAGGGAAATGCAAATCAAAACAACACTAAGATATCACCTCATGCCTGTTAGAATGGCTATAATCACCAAGACGAAAAACAACAAGTGTTGGAGAGGATGTGGAGAAACAGGAACCCTCATACACAGCTGGTGGGAATGCAAACTGGTGCAGCCTCTATGGAAAACGGTATGCAGATTCCTCAAAGAATTAAAAATAGAGATGCCCTATGACCCAGCAATCCCACTACTGGGAATCTATCCAGCAAACCTGAAATCAACAATGCAAAGAGGCTTATGCACTCCTATGTTCATTGCAGCATTATTCACCATAGCCCAGAAGTGGAAGCAACCTAAGTGTCCCTCGACTGACTATTGGATTAAGAAAATGTGGTATATATATACAATGGAATACTACTCAGCCAGAAAAAATGAAAAAATCGTCCCATTTGCAACAACATGGAATGGGCTGGAGCTTATTATGTTAAGTGAAGTAAGCCAGAAAGAGAAAGACAAACACTGTACCATCTCACTCATATGTGGAATATAAACCAACACATGGACAGAGAAAACTGTATTGTGGTTACCAGGGGCAATGGAGGTGGGGGGTTGGCACAAGGGGTGAAGGGAGTCATGTATATGGTGATGGACAAACAAAAATGTACAACCCAAAATTTCACAATGGTAAAAACTATTAAAACATCAATTAAAAAAAATAATAATAATCTTGGCAAAAATTCTCCCAGGAGACATCAAAGCTAGTGTCTTAATCAGAGTTTTTGAACTTTATTCTATTCTACATCCATGTAAATGTGTAACACTTCCACATGGTTCTGTAAATCAGCTTTAGATAGCAAAATCATGGCCCTGATTCAGCCGTGAACATCATAGTTTCTGCTGAAGAGTCCTTTTTTGCTCAGTTCAGATGGTTGGAAGTTTATGGCACACTGAGGATTCTAACCATTATCCACTGGGTGGTTTGAAATTCTGAATTCACTAGATAATTATTCAACTCTGATCTCATTCTGGGGTTGTCAAATAAGCAGGAATTTGTGGAAATAACAAGCAGAATCCATTCTCTCTCAAAAGGAGAAGAAATTGTATTTGCCTTTGAAAAGATATTGACCCCATATCTAACTACATAGATCTTTAATTTGCTTTTAGCCGTGTGTTTTCTTCATCTACCCTCACCACCAATATAATCAGTGGTAGCCTACATTTTAAGGCTATAATCTCAAGGACAGCTGATGACTGATGGCTATTTCTTTCTGCCCTCCAACCTCACCAGAACAAGGGTCAATTCCCAGGTGTGTTTCAAAACTCCATCACATATCTTATTATAAAACTTGATTTTGCACAAATTACATTGGCCACAATAACCTGCACATCCACTTTAGGAAACTAGAGAACAAAGAGCAAAATAAAACTAAAACAATCAGAAGAAAAGAAATAACAAAAAATTAGAAGAGAAATCAATGGAATTGAAAACTCTAAAACAGTACAAGAAATTAAAAAATCCAAAATCTGATTCTTTGAAAGACCAATAAAATTGATACCTTTGTGCATGCTAAACAAGAAAAACAGAAAGAAGACATATATTACTAATATCCGCAATTAAAGGGGGGGTATCACTACTGATCCCATGCACATTGAAAGGCTAATAAGGAAATACTATGAACAACTCTATGCCCACAAGTTTGATAACTTAGATAAAGTGAACCAAAAATACAAACTACCAAAATACACTCAAAGAGAAATAGATAAATATCTCTATACCTATTAAAGAAATTGACCTAATATTTTAAATTCTTAGAAAAAGAAATCACCAGGCCTAGTTTCATTATTAACTCTACCAAACATTTTAGGAAGAAATAATATCAATTCTCTACAATCTCTTCCACGAGATAAAAGAAGAAAAACTTACCAAGTCATTTTATGAGCCCTATATTACCCCAATACCAAAGAAAATAAAGATATTGCAAGGGACCAATATTCCTCCTGAACAGAGACACAAAGTCCTTAACAAAAATTAGGAAGTCAAATCCAGCAATATATGTAAAGGGTAATACATCATGACCAGGAATGCAAGGCTGATTTGGCATTCATAAATCAATCAATGTAACATCACATTACACAGTGAGTAAGAAAAAAATATATGATCATATCAATAATTGCAGAAAATCATGTGAAAAAATTAATCACTTAATTGTGATAAAAACTTTAAAAGAAAACTAGAAATATAAGGGAAATTCCTTCACTTAACAAAGTCTATTAAAAAAAAACTTATAGCTAACATCATATTTAATGGGGAGAGACTAAATGCTTCCCACATAAAATCAGGAATAAGGCAAGGATATCTGCTTTCCCCATTCCTATTCATTATTCCTAGCTAATTCAATAAGACAAAGAAGAGAAAGTAAAGGTATACAAAATGTAAAGGAAGGAATAAAACTGTCTTTATTCAAACATGTCATGATTTTCTAGGTAAATAGTGCTAAAAATAGCCAACTAAATGGATAGTCAACAAAAAACTCCTGGAACAATTAGCAAATTTAGCAAGGTAACTGGATATAAGGTCAATATACAAAAGTCAATTGCTTTCCTATATACCAGCAATGAAAAATTGGAATATTAAATTTTAAAATACCACCCACAATTGCACCAAAAAGGTTAAACAACAAAACACTGATGAAAGAAATCAGAGAAGGTCTAACCAAATGGAGAGAGATTTTGTATTCATGGATTGAAAAACTCAACATAGTAAAGATGTCAATTCTTTCCAAATTGATATACAGATTTAATACAACCCCAGCCAAAATACAGCAAACTTTTTTGGAGACAACAACAAACTGATTCTAACATTTATATGCTAGAAAAGCAAATTCAATACTGAAAAAGAAGA